>NC_037647.1:1211057-1307201 GCF_003254395.2 Apis mellifera
TATTTATTCTATCGTTTAACATATTTTCTCGAGTCGAAATCAGACTCGAAGATCTGTTCGAAATTGTGATTAAATGAAAAAGAGATGAAAGTCTCATATATATATATCACTCTTTAAAAAATCTATTTGCTCAAAAAATTAGATAATTTAGGTAATAAATTGTTAGTTAAGATCGTGATCAAGAATAAATAAGCTTAGAGTGTGAACAAGTTAATGATACAACATAAATAAAACAGGATATTTTCTGGAAATGGAAGCCTATTTCAGACTTGAATTATGCGAAATCTAACGTCAAACATTAGTAACTCCTTATCTCTCAGCTAATTGCACGCGTCGAATCAGTTGGAAATAATAAAATGACGGTTATTTTTCGTGACGAGTTCTTATCGAGCGATCTACGAGGCAAGAGCATTCGTTTCTCGTGGCGAAAGAAGTGGTACTCGACAACTTCGTCCGTCACCAACTGCCACGAGTCGAGTTCTTGGATCGATAGAAAGCGGGAGAGAACTGTGTTTTTCGTTGGAGGCGGAAGTTTGCTCACCTTCGCCGGATGTGAAGGGGCATACCAATCCCGGCATCAACACGCAGAACAACAGGAACAGGGAACACGATTTCGGCCTCATCGCGTAGGTGTCACCGTCGTTCGTCGATCATTCGTTCATTTTACGCCGTTGAACAGAGGTGTGAAGGAAACGGCGACACTTTTCACTATGAAATTTTCGATGGTCGAGAACCGCACCTGTAACGGAAAGATAAAAATTTTTTTAAAAATTAATCACAATAAAAATTAAATTTTGAAATCCGAAAGTTTTATCACAATGAAATATTAATTTAAACTTTGAAGAAATGTATTTTGCTTTACGAGATTGAAGTATTCCCAGATAAATTTTTATACTTTCTAATATCTAATAGAGAAATAGTATCAAGGTATATCGTAATAAGGTTAATGCGATTGTTTCCACATGAATGAATAAAGCAGCGCGCACCCATTATCCGTTTCTGCGGAATGTTTTAAAGAAGCGTACTCCGCTGTATTCAAGGAAACGGATTAACGTTGCATGAGTACGGCTGGTACACGTAGTCCGTCAGTCATGATTAATTAACGTAAATGAACGAGCAAGTTTTTTCACGGATGTATACAAAGAACGTATAAAAAGACTGACTTCTAGACTCTTTGCTCTCCCATTTCCACGCTCTACGTACCTACATATTCGCAAAATTACATCGTGAAATCGGCTAAAAACTTGCTATTGAATAATGAACAAAAACTTCCGTTTCCAGATTATCAGACTTCTCGTACACCGTCAACTGATACCGAAAATATTATTTCTTCTCCGCATTATTATTATTATCCCCTCGTATTCCCTCGAGATTCGCGATGAAAAATCCCGGTTAAATTCCACCTTATTCAAAAATATTTCGTCATTGAAACAAAAGAGCCACTCTTGATCCCTCTCGACTCGAAATCCTCGGTAATTCCTCGGTAAATTCAACCTCAGCTTCGAATTTTGTAGCTTCTTAAAATCCATGTACATCCTTCAGACAAGGAGAAAAAAAAATGAAAGAGAAATAGAAGAAAAGGGTTTGGAGAAAAATTAACGATTTCGAACAGTCGATTCGCTGAAAGCTACCCCTTCGAAGGGTACGTTTCCATCGCGAAAAATACGAGGGTCATACAGCTATATTTTCTCAAAAAAAGAAAGAAAAAAGGAAATATGAAAATTTCTTCATGGCACGCGATAGAGAGGGCGGAAACGACATCGACGTGGGTCGGCGGTTCCGTTGTTACCACCGGAAAACGTAAAGGACGGTTAGGAGTGGCGAGAGTGCCACTTAGATGCCGGTTGGCAACCCTTGCCATTTAAATATTCCACCGCGCACTTTCCCGCACGCGAAATTTCCTCGTGGCGCCTTCCTTGATCGAGGAACTACCCGACTGTAATTCCAATTCCTTTCTCCTCTCTGTCTTTCCCATTGATTTGCCCCCTCGGATTTCGTGTCTTTCTCTGTTCCTGGCAACCAATTTTGCCCGATAACCGAGAATCTTTAATTATTAATGGTGATATGTCTGGTAGAGATGGATAACCTGACGCGAAAAATTCTGTTTCGAGATAATTGGAATGTTGGAGGGTGGATTTGATCTTTTTATTTTTACCATTCGTTTCTTCGATCGCTTGGTAAAAATAATGAATGTATCGTCACTCTGAAAATTCTCATATCTTAGAAAGAAAATTTTGCTAATTGAAAAATTTTAATAAAACTTTGTGATTTGTAATGAATTATATATTGGATTTTTGTCTTTTGAAACTTTTAAAACTTATATGTAAGTTTTAAATCTTTTAAAACTTACATATTAAAAAGAATATCGAAATTTTAAAAATTGATTCTCATAAAATGATACTTTGTTAAAATAATCCATTATTATATTCTATATATTAAAATTTTTCATTAAAAATAAAATGTAAAATTTTATTTTTAATGAAATTTTGTAACATTCCAATAATTCCATTTCACACAAAATTTATGATAACGTTATAATTTTTATAATTATTAATTATAACAAAACACTTAAATCGTCTAACTAAAATCAATAATACCTCCAAATACCTTTTGTTTTTCCCTTCAACCGTACAAGAAAACCACATTTTCCGTCTACTTTCGTTGCCATCGAGCTCCAACCCTAATAGAATCCACCCTCCCAAGAGTATCGACAAAATTTCGCGCGCTCTCGCGAGACACGAACAATCAATAACGAATTCTCGATTGGAAGTCTCTCCGAAAAAACACTCTCCCTCACCATCTTACACGTAACAATTCTCGTAGCACGTATATATCGTAAACATGCGTGGATCTAGCTCCGCAGACTGTCTGTTTCTGTTCCTCGGCGAAATAGAAACATCGCAGAAGAGGATACTCGTAAACTGGTAGCCGCTGAATACTCCAGAGAATCCTGGCTCCGCTCGATTCTCCCCTCCCCTACCTGTTGTCACGCGATACTCAAGTCGCCCTTCGAAGCTTTTAAACCGCTTTCGAATCGCACACTCTTGCGCTCACCTCGAACATCTATCTACCTACACTTGCGCGCAACCGTCTTTCCGCGTATCCGACACCAAAGGAGGATAGAGTCCAAGGCGTGGAGGATCAAAAGACAGAGAGGAGGGAGAAGAATAACCCACGAGGCGTGGGTATTGCGTCACGAAACGGTCTCGAAACGGAAAGCGGACAGCTTGTGAAGTGGCGAGGAAGACCCTTCTCTGGAAAACAGGTCCCTGTGAAAAGAAAGGAGAGCTTTCCTAGGGCAGCCAACCAGGGTTGAATAGCACTCGAGTTTCTCGCGCTTATCCCCGACTAACGCGCACCCTGTGCGGGCAGGCATTCGTGGCAATTGCAGTGTGAAATGCCATGTGTTCGTCCGCGCGAGGCATCACGACGTCTGCTCGGTGTCGAGTGTTTTAAGCCTTTGAGTGGTAATACTGGGCACGTTTATAAATTGAGTCCTCCGTCCTGGAGGATTAGACCCGGCCAATTCTCTCTCTTTCTCTCCCTTTCTCTCTCTCTCCCTCTCTGTCTCTTTCCTGGCGTCGATGGGAAATCTGTGTAAGGGCACCGATACGCTCGCATAATGCGGTATTCCACAGCCTCCTCTCCTCATCCTGTGGATTATTCCGCGTCATGAATCTCCGAGACCGTTCTCCGTTCCACCTTCCCTACCCTCCTGTCCTGTGTTCCATCCGTGTTTTCATCGACTTTTCCCCGGATAAGACGAGCTCACTGTCGATTCGATGCAATTTTAAATTCTCTCGATCAATTGTTAATTTGCTACGAAGGTATCGCATTCGTCACGTTTTCCTAGAAATTAATTTGTTTGCGATGAATGAGGAATATAGTAATTATATAGGAATAAAGTATGGAAAAATACGTAATATACAATGCATTATTGATGTTAATTTATTGTGCGTAATAGGAAATGTCTATTGTGCAAATAAAGTTTCGTATATCAATAATATTTTTGACTATTATTAATATTTATAGAAAGTAATGTTTATATACATTCACAATAGACACTCGTACAACTCGATTCTCCGTACAAATAATAAACACAGGAATTATAATTTAAGAATTAAACCTGCTTTAGTTGGAGATTGTTTTCCTCGCGTTATATATATATACGAGAGAAATTTCCGATATGGCACGATTTTCTATAAACACGAATTTATATCCATAACACGTAACATTATCTATTTCTGTATTTTTAGAAACTATTCCCAACATGACCATTTCCCAACATTTGCGTCGAAATTGCACGCGAAACCCCTTTTTTCAAGGATGAATAATTTTTAATCTCTAAAAAACTTGTACGAGATTAAAATTGTTGCGCGAATTGAACCAAGATTCGATCTAATTTTAGTTCCAGTCGGGCAGTTTCAAGCGATTTCTTAACGCGACGGGAAAATTCATCATGGATAATTACTTATGGACCGCCGACAGAGGCACGTGCAGCCAAACGCAGGCCACTTTCGATCTCCAACGAAATAATTTGCACCATCTACAAACGCGAAACCCGCGATACTAACAAAGGATCCAGCGAAGGACGACATTGACAAACGATCCAGCTTGTCGCGTTTCAATCCACCGATACAGAGTCATGCATGCGTGCGCGGTGGTACTCGCTCGCGCGTTTGTCTCTCCCCGTTGATTTCCATCTTCGAGCTCGACGAGTACACGATCGCGCGAAACTAGTTCCCTCCGCGAGAGTACACACCAAACCGTTCGTGCAAATACGGAGGGAAGTGTGCGTACCGCTTTATCGCCGCTCGTAAAGTTTCATCTGGACTTTAATTAAACCTGGTTAAACCTCCACCGATACAAGTCGGACGCCGATATTTTGCATTGAATGAGCCCGTATAACCGGAGCAATCGAATATTGGCTTCGTGATTCTTAAGAATTTCCTTTTTCACTCGTCGAGGAGAAACTGTAATCTCGGGGATATTGTGGTGGATTTACTGTTAATTTACACTCCGAGTTTGGAATTTTATTGCCAGAGGAAGTAAAATTAGAAGTTGAACGATCTTACGAGTTACAAGTACGAAATTATATGGTATAAATATCATCGCTTTCGGTCCATGATCATACAGTTGGGCATCGTGCGAATATTCCGATTATGGAGAATAATTTTTTAAAATAATGCGAGAATAATACACAAGACTTTTATAAAAGTCAGAAAATAGAGAGTATTCAGGGGTTCAGGTAGAGACTGAGGCAGATAGGATGAAGAAGTGGAGGTCGAAGTTCAGGAATGAGTAATGTTAATGATGAGGCAGAGGTTAGAAGGAGGATCACTTTGGATAGATAAATTTAATTATTTATCTTTAAAACAGCGTGATAAATGTTCGATTTCAGGAAATTACGTGCAACATTTTTTCAGACCTTTAATCCATAGCGATATAGAGGAGGATAGAATTCAAGGAAAGGAGAATGAAAAAAGGACAAGGAAAAATTAACGATGAGCTTTATTTCCATCAGCTTAAAGTTGTAATTCTGTTAATTCTTATCCTCTTGATCTTGATCATCCAAACTTCCCTTACATTTTTCACGTTTGATCGATTATATCGTTATATCCCATCAATCGTTGACTCCGTTTGCGTGTCAGGATCCACGCAGATCGATCGAAGCTCTGGAGAAAAAAAAAAGCTGCTGCAACCCCTGAATTCGTGAAACATCGGGCAATTACATCTCTGTTTCTCTCGATCCTCCCCCCTCCCCCTTCGACAACGCACAGTCTCATCGTGGAACACGGTGCATCGTGTTATTTAGAAACTTCCTCGGCCGATCTCGACTCTTCTCCGCCGTGTAATCTCGCGGCGGTTATACCACCACGTCTCCTTCACATTTCTAATGCCCACGGATATTACGCATTTTATCTTACAGCGTTGTAAATTGCGACGCACGCATCCTGCCCCCGGTCGTAATAAATTTGCATGCATTTACGTAGTAACAGCGTCACGAATTTTGCGTTTCACGCAGCCACGAATACTTGAATAACAGGCCGTGTTCGAATGATCGTGTTTCTCCACGATTTTCCCCTTGAGGAAAGAAAGAAGGATGTGCTAGATGGTTGCAGAAATTGGCTTGGAAAATATACGAGTATCTTGTGGATGAAGACCGAGGAAGGAAAGCTTAGGAGAGGATGGAGCCGAATGGCTTAATCAGGAGTGCAACTCTCTTGCAACCTGGTATTTTGTTCTTGGGATGGACAGGCTTCTGTTTTCCGCTGTACACACCGTGTTTCATTGGGTAATATGATTTACGAGAAATTTTTCGAAATGATAAGAAACGGATAAGAGAAAGATTTGATTTACGAGTAACCTTTTTATGAAGGATAAAAAAAAAAGGGTGTATATTAAAATGATAAACTTCGTCTTTCACAATAAACGTCCAAATGTACTCTCTCTCTCTTTCTCTCTTTCTCCGTGGTACAAAGATCGATATACCTTATTTTTCATCCTCGTATCTTCCCGACGAATCTTCCAAACACCATAAAAAAGACATTTCTCGGTAAATCATCCCCCGACCAATTTTCCCACCCACGTATGTTCCGTATGGATCACACTCTACGTATTCACGCGATGGATGGAGTAATAAATTTCCTAGAGAATAATTTTCTTTCATTTGAAAACACCCATTTCTCCACTATTATTCTTCATTGGCTTGAATAATATTCTTTGCTGTTTGGAACGAATTTGTACAAATTTCTTTCTCGAAGGAAAAGAGATTACAATTAAACAAGTTTTAAGATACGAAGAAATTTTTAATATTGAAATTCCTCCCTAATCGAAAATATTATATAATATTTAATTTCCGCTAATTGAAATATTTCAAATGCAACTTCATAACTTTTACCATTCGAAAATTACTTAATGAATACCTCAACAATCTTACAAGTTCAAAGACTTGATCAAACATCACCTTGGCCCATCTTGGCTACAAATCGATCGTAGTCGCCTCTCTCAAGGATTCGTTTCGTGTACACGATCCTCCACAAGAGAACTCTCGAGCTCACACGTGTGATCCCAGGTATGCGCTTCTTGCCTCCGCCCCCTATCCTTTCTTCCTTTCCTTTTTCTTTTCATTCTCCACCCTCCCCTCTCTCGAACTATTCTTTCCACTCTTCAAACGTAATCCGAGAAGATTACGCAGCGAAATAAACATGTCAACCCCCCATGCAGAGGGATGTGGGTTTGCGGAGCGTCTTTATAGACTTTACGTCTATAAGAATATTCTTTGCTCACCTATCACGTACGATAAGCCTCCAAATGAAGATCCTTGAAGAGATACAAGGTTTAGTGGGTCCCGTTAGTTAAATCAAATGCGAGAGAACAAGCTTGTAAGTTTGCACTATGCGTCTTATCTTCCCTCGATCTGAACCGATCCCAAAGATACAAGTTTCTTTTGACACAGACCACAAGAGTCGACCTTCTTAGCTCTTTCTTCTTTTTCTTACCTTTGGGACACGCATTGGCGATGCCATTTTACTTTGTTGCCACAAGAGGAGTGGTTCACGAGAGAGGAGAAACCTCGACTCAACGTGTACAAATTTGCGGCTACCTGCGACTAGTACGAGGATTCAATTCGGTGGGACGTGGCCTGCTCGGTCGATTTATGGGTATCCAGTGCAGCTTGGCCACCGCTGCGAGCCTCTTGTAACCTCGTCCATTACGATCTTTGATTCATCGATTTTCCGTGGCGTCGAAAGCATCTACTACGTCTCAACTTCGTGCGAAGTGTTTCGTTTTCGTGTGGTGAAAGGAGCGGCGAGGTCCACGAAGCAACCATGTCAAAAGTGACTCGAGGAGGGGTTAAAACCCGTGACTTTTAAAACGGCTGAGGGGAAAGGTGAATTTTTATGGGAGAAGGTCTCGTTTAAGTTCTCGTGATGGAAGAAGAAGTTGTGAAGCGGAACCGCGTCTTGGATTTTTCAGTGGATGATCAAACGGAGGGAATTTCTTTGGTGGAAAATCTGGCGAATAAGTTCTCTCTCGTTCGTTCTCCTTTTTTTCCAGATACGACGAAATTTCGAGTTAATATTTAGATTTATGAGCTCACAGTTGCGTAAATTCGAACGTAGATTTTTCTTTTTATAATGAACACGCGCAATCGTTCATTTGTATCCAGAATAAAATATATGTGCTTGTATACGCGCATATAGGGGAAGTGGTATTATGCAATATTCCCCGACCTTCTTTGAGGCGCGACCCCTCGTTTATAATAGCAAAACTAACCTGTTTTAATAAGGTTAAGTAAATATAATATTTTATTTCTAGGGAGTGAAAATTTAAATAAATATTAAAATATGAAAAGAAAACGTGGCGTAAAAGCGTATTTAATATGTATAGCCAGCGACGAATAATATTTTTTTCAGTATCTATCGCTACAGAAAATGCATTCATTGCAACATACAACATCTATACGCATAAGCTTGCAACGAAAAATAATCGTGGCAGCTCTTGAGAAACGACTTTAAAAATAATTATTATAAAATTTTCCGTATATATGATTGCAACAAGAAATGATCGTGGCAATCGTTCAAAATTTGCTTATAAATTTTCTATTATTACTAAAAATTATTATAAATAATTGTAATTAAAAATAATCATGGCGATAGACTCGGATTCCCTCTAAAGAGAAATCTCTGTTATTAAAACTTTATGAAGCACTGTTTCCATTATATTCCATTACTTCATTCATTAATTCGAAAATCAATATGAGAGTATGAAAGAAACCATTTTCGTTTCTTCTATTTACGAATTCTAAATCCGAAACACACCTTCGTAACTTCTTTGATCGCTTCGTTAAAGCCGCGTCACGCGAATAAGAGCGACTGGACCGATGGTGTGTCGCTGAAAATATACTCGGTTGGCCACGTGTGCGCGCGAGTCAACGACGCCATCGAGCTGCTCGCTGCTCGTGGAGAGGATCAAACGCTTCTCTCGAATCGCATTGCAGAATTATTTGACAGTTTTCCATGAATACGCGACTCCACGATAGCAGGGGGCGGGTCCAGCGAAAATTCAGGATCTGGACAGGTTATTTTTTTTCTTTTCCTTTTTTTTTTTTTTTCCTTTTCCTTTTGAGCGTGTTTTCCCTGGACTGGTCTATCTGTCGCGCGATCTTGACGTGGTGGACCTAGCGCCAGAAGAAACTCGTTTCCCCGATACGCTTTCCCTCTAATCTCGCGTGTCGATCGTTCGCCGTCATGCATGCCAAGCATACGCGTGATGCATGTATGTGTATGCGTGTACGTTTTACCAACATTTTTGGGACGTTTCGTGATGTATGTCTCGTCGGGGTTGTTTCTCTTGCTGTCCCTTGTTCGCGTTTTATTGCTTCGACGCGGTACCCGCTTCATTCCCTTTCCTTTATCTCGTTTCGCAAGAGGGTTTGGTTATCGTTTATTTAAAGACTCGTTTCTCTGACATTTAATTTTTAATCAAACTATCGTATTCTGCTTATAATTAGATTTTTGCAATAATTGTGTTAAAAACCCATAAACGCGGAAATTTTCCTTTAGAAATTTATCACTTTTTATATTCTGATTTATTAAAATTGAAAAGAAAAAATTTTGAAACGAATACTGTCATCTCAAAAATCTCGTTTCGTCGATAATTATATATCTTACGTTTGAAGTATAAATTTCCATAAATTATTAAATTGCATATTCATGCCTCTGACATGACAGGGAGAGGAGGGAGAGGAGGACGTATTAAGAAACAAATTGGGAAACAAGAAGGGAAAGACTGTAACATAAATATAAAATTTTTATACCCGATAAATTATACACGTATATCTATGCGTGTGGTCTCCGGCGCATATTAACAATTTCTTCGTACGATCGTAATTAAAATTTCAGACCCTTATGAGTTGATATTTCTATTAATTATTTCGTCTCGACGGTCTCGAAACACGATTACCTTGACTACTATGCAAATGATATTTCACATAATAATATTTCCACGGTTATACACGGTCCACGTGTTGCTCAAACATAATTTCAGAAACACATAATTACAGAAGAGGGCCAAACTTTGGAGAGGCCAAGAATTTCCAACAAAATAAATCGAACCCATCCTCGTACGTTTTCTCACCTATCGTTCACCAAACCCCATAATCCCCAATCTACCTTTCCTTATCTCCCACTATCCACGCGTTAACTTTCCATCCATCGGATTTACGCGTTATTTGCCACAAATACCAACCCTCGTGCCAACCCTCCCCTTATCTACAACCCTGTATCATCTCCCTGTATCCGATGGATCTCGGTTCGATTCGATTTGTATCCATTATATCCCCGACATCCCTCTCCCTCCTCTCACGGAAGTCTCCACAGCCTCCATAAGAAAGAAGAAAAGAAAAAAAGAAGAAAAAAGAAGAAAAAAACCATCCTCCATCCACAGCCATCGATCGACAGCCCTCGCCAATCGACCAACAGGCATCCATCGCCGAATGGTTATTCGTCGAAGCGTGAACACTGGTGTTTCGCTCGCGTGCACGCCGAGGTTTCCAAGCAGGTAGGAAGAGGATCCGTGAGAAAGCAGATGGAGGGGCAACGCGTGCCAGGTGGGCCCCTGTTCGCCACCGCTGCTCCCTCCACCGGAGGGGACGCAACGTCGTTTCCTGCGAGCCGATCGAGACCGCGATACCGAAAATCGATCCGTCGGCCGAGATAAGGCCGCATCGCCGAGTTTTTAATGGGGGCCCCGCGACGGAAAGCGGGCCAGGGGAAACGAAACGCGGCCTGACGACCGGCTTTACGCACTCCCATCACGTGCCCATCGCGTTTCCTGCATCTCCTTCCTCCTCCTCCTCCTCCTCCTCCTTATGGCAACAGTTTTTCTTCGACGTTTCTTCCCGCTTCTTGAACATTCCTCGAGCTTCAGTTTGTTAAGAGGGAAGGGATTATATAACGATGGGTTGTGTGAGAAAGCAGGTAGGTAGGGGAAAAGATGGTTGTTCGGTGGATGATGTAAGAATGATGGAAGACACGGTGAATTAGTGGTAATTCTAAATTTAATTTAGATAAAGTTTTAAATTGCAACATTGGATGAGAAAAAATTCAGATCTTTCTTTTGAGATTGCTATCCTTTTTTTGCATCTAACGATACAATATACAACGAAATATGCGAAGAGAAATAAAATAAAGAATTATACGTTGGTAAACAAGTTTATTTCGTTTGCAAATTTTGTGGGAGCTTGAACACTTGGCGATGATAAAAAAAACAGAGGAAAAGAGAGGAAACGAGTTTAATTGTGTGTGCATATAATCTACACTAAGTCTACTGCATCGGCTCGATTATTTACGATTACCTGCAGGGTAATCACGGAAATCTTTATCTATATTCACGCAAAAAACCACGCACCGGTTCGATAATTACGGGATACGTAGCGAGCGTGCCGAGTGAATACACGCGAGCTCGTAAAGCTGGCGTAAAAAGCTTGGTGCAAGATTAACGATCCTCGTCTCCGAAAAACGGCACGAGACTATCCAAAGGAATTATTCCTTTCCTTCCCTTCCGCCTATCCCGTAGATTGATCATCCAGCGACTTACTCAGCCGCCTCTCCCCTTATCGAGCCAACGTCAAACGGAATTTTCATTATCAAACAAACTTTCTTTCGTCTATTGGAGGATAACGCGGTCGTTCGAGCGCCACATGAGCTCATCCCAACAGATAAACAAGAGGAGAGGATTGAGAAAAATCGGAAGTCCCGATTACGAACGCGAGCGCGATTAAGCTGACTAAACGAATCGTACCGTTATTCGACTTTGACAGACGTTATTAACGAGTAACCGACCTACGCGAGCAGCGTAATGATCTTTCGCGGTGGAATGAAGAAAGAGGAGGAGTCGCTCTTCTTTTTCAACTCGTTCGACCGGAAAATAAAGAAGTCGGGCGGGGGGAACCGCGAGCACTCCACCAATGGATCCCTCTTATTTCTGCTCGTCGTCTCGTCGTTCCTGTGAACACGACACGCGACCCTTTGAATGTCAACGCTTTTCAGCCTTCTCGCTTTCGTCCCACCGCTTCCGCCGAAGCTTCTTTCATCGCCGACCCGAAGTCGCGCCGATGGAATTTCGCGAGTCGGGCGCGATATCAAGCGATTTGCTCGATCGTTTTGCTCGTGTCGAAAGTAACGAGTAACGGAGAGGGTGATTCTTTTTTTTTCCTTTTTTCTTTTTGTTGAAAGAGTCAAAGAACGGCGGGAAGAGTTAGACGCGTGGGCGGCGGCCATTTTCGAGCATTAGGCAGCGAGACGAGGAGGAAATTCGTTGGTGGAGATGATGGTTTAATTTAGGTAAAAATATGATACACGTTTGTCGCGATTTTTTTTTTTTACTTCCGGTTGGGACTGTTTCAAGATTGAAATGTTTGTACGAAAGAAAATTCTTGGAAACGTTTAAAAGTATGAATAAAAGATTCTCCATTTCATATATAATGTGAGAATGTATAACTATAGTATTTAATTTCTCAGAAAGATTTACATATAATACACGAATTAATCATTGATAACAATTCCTCTATATAATTAATTTCCTCCGTTTCCTCTAATTATTCCCTATCGCCTTACTTTTTTTTAATCCCTCTCATCGCGATAACCTCGATTATTTTAAACTCAGCAATCGTTTATACGCTGACCCAATATTACAACAGCAACACTCTACCGAACAAATTTCCATTCAAGAATCCACGAACGAATCTCACACACAATTTTATTACTCATCCGTTCACATAAAAAGATATATCTCCGATCCCAATTATTAATAAACGTCCACCTAAACCACAATGTATGTATCATCTTCACCAGAATCATCATCCATAAAAGTGCTTCTTGCACTTTTTGCAGAATAATTCGACTCGATACACTGGGAGAATCGTTTTCCGCGGGCATCGTTCCCCCGTCAAAGGAGACAAAGGCGTAATTATTGTGTCGGTATCGCGGCGACGATTAATGCACGGCCTATCAATGGCCAGCCGGCTGGCCAGGGAGAGAGGGGGGAGAGATACGCGGCTTATTAATTAATTGCATTCACGGGCAAAAGGACGTGGGGTGGAGAGAGAGAAAGATAGGGAGAGAGACAAAAGGAGGGCGCGAAATCGAGGCCCGATTATTGCAGTCGCGTCTCTCGCGATAGATCCTCGTTAGCGGCGTCTATGATCGGGCGTCAGAATTCGATCGGAAGGTTAACAAGCCGTCGCAAACAACGCCGTCAGAACGATCAGAACGCAATTTCAAGCGTTTATCGATTCGCAGAGGGCGAAATCGCGGCAATTCCTCGCTCCCTTCGTTCTCCCACCGGCCAGACGAAACACGAAAGGGGTCGCGCGGTTGACAATCGTTCCTCTATTCATGAATTGCACAGGTCGATTCGACTGTGACCGTGAATTATCGATCGTTCTTCCAGTCATGAAGTAGGGGAGAGATTCTTCGGGCTCTTGCGAGCGTTTCTCGGTGTTTGTGCAGTTGTGGATGGTTCGATATATATATCTGGAAAATGCATTACCTTCGAAGATATTAAATATCGAAATATTTTCCACCTTTCACGATGTTCAAAAAAGAATTGTTTTCTTGATATTCATTTTATATTCTGCGGTTTTAAATTATGATTAATACGTTGAAAAATTATACTATAATATTTTCATTCTCTTATTGATTGAATTTATATTGCTATTTCTCAATCCTTTATTTTAGAAATTCTATTAGTAGTATATTTATATTTAATGTATATTTTATTCGTATATTTTTAATTTGTTAGAAAATTCTTAGAATCAAGCAAGCATTTTAAGAGAAGTGAAAATGATGAATTTAATTATTCATGAATGGAATATTTATTATTTATTACAGGTTTAAATATTTATTATGGAATTAATGGAATTTTGATAAATGTAGGATAATATTTACCCATTAATGTGTATCATTAATTAAAGATGAAGTTACCTCAGGACTATATATAATACGATACACGTTTAATAATAATAAAATTTAAATATATGACATTTACAAGAAAAATTTATAATTTCATCGACAGTGAGAATATTCATTTCGATCGAAATATCATCAGGATAAAAATACGTAACGATAGAGATAACTTGAAATTAAATAACAAAGCAATAACAAAGCAATGAAAAAGCCTACAATTTTTACAAAAATATCAATTATAAGTTAAAGGTTACGAAAATTCATTAAGAAATTTTTACGAGCACATAACCTCGTTCCCAAATCGACTGTTAACGACTGATTAAATTTTCATTCATTAACTCCAATCCTGTGTATGAATGAACATAATGTTTTATTTACCAAGATAATTCCATGAACTAACTCCTCTGTATTTCAATCAATGATCAATGAACTCGAATGTTCCACATTCAACTTTTATAACCAACCGTACATTCTCACATTTCCTACGAAGATCAGGAACCCCGAATAATCGTGGCAGGAAGGAATGCTGCCCTTCTTTCTGCGTATTGCGTATATTTACGAGTATAAACTCGTAACTTCCCCTCTTTGCACGCGTCTCGCGTAAATCGGTGAAAACTTATGGCAAACGTCGCGATCCAGGCCACGTAATTCTGGTAAGCCGAATGTTTGCGAATCTCCGCTCGATGCCGCATCCACTTTACGATTATTCGATCCGCCGGGGGTCGAGAGTCGTTCGTCTGCTACCAAGCTACTTCCTTTCGCGTATTTTTCGAAACGGGAGCATCCGGTTTCCCTTGGGGAGCCGGCAATTTTATTCGTATTTCGTAAACCAACAGTTTCTTGCGAGTTATGGAGTGGGCCGGTCGAAAGTTAAAATTGAACGTTATGGGTACGCGAACGCGTGTCAGAAGACGATAAAAGATGAGATGTTTTCGAGTTTTTATCGCCACTGTGTTTTTTTCAGTCATCGTGGATCGCTAAATTGGAAAGATTGAAGAATTCATGGTGGAATGATTGGAGGATTGTGGAGGGCAGTCGGGTAATTTTTCTTCGAATTCGATGTAAGTGAAATAAAGGTTGACATATGTTACTGTTGATCATGTTCTTTACAATATAATGTATTATGTTTTAAGTGTCAAAAGGGAATTACTATTCGTTTTTAAACACATGGCGAGAATAATAAATACTCGAAAATTGTTTTTCTAAATAACATCAAGAATTATTTTCTTTCCAATGATAATATTAATACTTTTTAATCGGATGAAAAATTTGGAATAAAATAAAAATAATAATAATAAATTCTTTAGATAAATTATTTTCGAGTATGGAATCGACAAAAATACACCGACAATCGTCTATTCATTCTTTCCTTGCTCGTATCATGTACAATTCAATTATCTATCGAACAATATATCGCCTTCGATTTAAATTATCCATTTTACTAAATTCTCTATAAACGGAACTGGTGATAAGCAACAAGTAAATCGTCAGAGAGAACTTTCGCAGAATTTTTTCCCAATTGCTATGCAACACCGAAACTCTCGACTCGAAATCACCGACACGAGAATCGCTTTATCCGCGGGCCATGGTGACTTAATTTGAATAGCAATAACGAGAGACGGCTGGAAGGCAAGTGGAGCGTAAGAACGGTCTCGGAGGAAACAGTTTCACTGGATGCCGCGGCTTTTTAAATAGGTTTTCCAGGGGACCTTTAAGCCGTGGCCCAGCGGGAGTTCGGCTTGCCAGATAAGCGACCGCCTCCTAATTTCGAAGCTTTTCGAAATGCTCTGTCAACCGTGACTATTTCTGCGTATATTAAAAGAAATCACCCAGTTACATGCAAAAAAAGAAAAAAAATATATATATATACGTGTAGAAGCACGTATAAAATTCTCCTCGACTGAAAAATATCGATGTAACAGGAGAACACTTGAACCGCCAATCGCTCGTCACAGTTCGTTAGAGAAATATTCGTCCAATTTCCACGGCCTCGTTCAAATTTTAATTAAACCTTGGCCGCGCTCTAATTAAAATTAAATTGCTCTCTAATAAAAATCTAATCGTCGGGACTCACTTGCAAAACTTAGATCCAAAAAGAGGAAAGGAAAATCGCAGAACTTGGTTTCCACCTTGGGAAAATCCACCTTGCACCTTGGGAATGGAGGAACACACAAAATGTTCAATGTTTCCAAAACCACTGTTTCCACGCAAGTGACACAAGTCAAAAAAAAAAGAAAAAAAAAAAAAAAGAAAGAAGAAGCCCACTGCACTGACACTGATCGATTGGCAACGATCAAAGCTGAAACCTCAAGATCGAGTTCACCTGGCGTCGAGTGTCGAGGCAAGAAGAGGTTCCCTTCTTCCGAAGTTCACCCTTCCACTCCTATCCTTCCTCCAATCTCTTTCCTTCGAGACACCGTGGTAATCTCTCTCCTCGCTCTCGAAAACTATCTACCTCCGTCACTTTCGTACGAGATACAGTTAATTCGACGGGACGGTGCGCGATTCGCGTATTCCATTCGATCCCCGCACATCTCACGGGTAAAGCGGTGCACGCCACCGGACGCGTTGCCACCCTTAACGAGGGAACGAACACCGAGAGCCCCAACGCGCGCGGCTCATTTCGGCCAACTGACTCCGAGCGCAGAAACCTCGGGGCCCTTCGCCTCTTGGGCTCCTCCGCTGCTCGCTCAGAGTGGTGGTGGAGACGCCGTCGACTGTGGTGGTGGTGGTGGTGGTGGAGGGCCGCGGTGGTGGTGGCAGTAGCGGCGGAGAGACGAGCCGTGCGCTCGAGCCGGCCACGTTGGTGGGAGCGCGCGCGGATGCTGGAGAGGCTCGACGAGCCAACCGTGCTGAGTGTCGCGCGAACTGCCGAGGGAAACGGATCGACGCTTCTGGGAGGAGTGAATGTTGGCCTCGTATGTATGAGTTTTATGGGGGTTCGTGGGTGGGGATAATGAGAATGTTTGTTGGAAGGGGGAGGGGAGATTTCGTGATTCACTGTTTTTTGGATGATTGGAGGTCGAGGAGATGATTGTGCTGATTTTGTGTGGATGCGTTGATTTCGTTTGAATGATTTTGATTCTGCATTTGCTCGAAATTTTTGAAATGTAATAATTGTGAGAATTAAAGTTCATTTTCATTTTCATGATTTTTCTTATTGTTGTCTTAGAGAAAATAAATTGAATTCTAATGTTTAAATCCGAGAAAATATATTTTTTAATTTGAATTGAGAGTTTGAGAAAATATAGAAAATTTATTAATTATAATGTAAAAATATATTATGATTTTGAGGAATAAAAGAGAATTAATTTTGTGAGATTTGTGAAATTTCGTTTTATATTAAATACGATACGTTAAATAAATAAAATGGGTGTACGTACGTATTTAATTTTAATATTGTGTAGATATGTATATATATATTATTAAATTTTATAATTATTTAAACGTTCTGAATATATTAATATCGCTCTTCTTTGTACTAAACACGAAGTTAATATAATATCGTGGCTGCATTTAAATTACAAGACGTGTAGGTTTATTATGACTCTATATAATGAACGGCTTGACGTTTTGATTTAAATAATTACTGTATATCGAATTAATATTATGATCCTGAAATAAGAACAGGTTATTCCATTCTGTAGAGAACAAGATATTCAATATTAATATCGCTTAAATACTACACTATAACTAACTGAAATATCATTTCGTTTCTACTTAACTAAGTCTCACTTAATACTCCAAGCTACATAAACTTCAAGCAAACAAAAAAAAAAAAAAGAAAATTCGAAATTCAAATGTGAAAAAAAAACTGCACAATTTCATCATCTCCCATTAAAAGGGCAACCCAACTTAAAAGGTGTACGACGTTCGTTTCCTGTTGGACGGCGCAGGGGGATCACCGGTTCACCGGATCGAACATCGAACGGGGACCTTTAATAAAAAAAGAAAGGGTTCAGGAAATCAAAAACGTTCTTCCTCACCGCTGCCGCGTTATCGATGCATAAATTTGTTTTTTATCCCCCCGAATAAATACAGCCGCCAAGTTTATTTACGATCTTTGCCATTTCCCGTGACTCTGCTGCCCTCTTTAAACCAGGTCGTCCAATCCTTCCCGTTTCGCCTTCTCGTCCCTCTCTGATCCGCACGTCGAATTGGGCAGAGCGTTCGTCGCAACGCTAACATTCGCCCGGCGTAAATAAATATTGACCGGCGTGGTAGGCACCGCAAACAAATCCATTAATAACAGGAATTTAACCCCCCGTTGCGGAGGTACGCGAACGAGCGTATTTAGCCGGCGTGGTGCACCAATTGTATCCTCTTGCCGCTCGAAATCGGCGTTGTCGATATCAATTTATATCTGCGGGTAGATATCCACCGGTAGATTCACCGGGTTACGCTAGAATAATTTAATAACATGCATGGTACACGGGGGTGGATACTCTATTGCAGCCCTGATGCATCATTTCTACACACATATACATACGCGCACACGCTAGCAGATTCTTCGCGTGATCCCTGATCGACGTTTGTCTAGCGTCGTTCAACAGTAGACTCGTGATAACCGATTGATCGGCGGATTCGGATCGGAGGGGGTGAGAAAGAGAACGGTGACGCGCAATTAGCTGAGACTGTAATCAAATATAGCCGGATAGTTAATATCGACGGACACGATTTCGAGACAGAGCTTACTGTCTCGTTAGTAGCGTGGCAAACACACGATGTAACCTTTTCTTCCCTTCGATGAATGATGAGGGCATTGGTGGAAGGGGGTTGATTGATTGGGTGATTGGGGCGCGAGAAGTTAAGTATTATATTTTTCGTATTCTTTCTTTTTTTAATCTTTTTTTAACGTAATATACGTTTATTAATGTCTTGTCTAATACATTTATTGCGTCTATTTAGTACATATAATATAATAGTATAAAATTTGAAGATATAAATCTATTAGAAATTCTATTTTAAATTAAATTAAATAAATTCTAATATAAATAATATTCAATTTCTGTGATAAAATTTCTAGTGATAAAATTTTACAAAACAATATATATTTTTCCCCCTTATTTCTAATATGACTTTTTAATAAGAATATCTTAATTATTGAATTTTAAATGATTATTGATTATGTTATGCGAGTATAACACATTTCTGGGATATTTAAATCCACTTTTATCAAATTATAATATATCTTCCTCGATATATATTCTCAAACAAACGAAGAGAAGGACAATTTCCAAAAAAGAATTCCTCTGACATCAATGAACTCTTCGTACCCAAGACGACGGCACGTATTTATCTCCATCACGTATTTATTAACCTCGTACTATTGCTTCACGAGACATAGACAATGGAGTGAGGAATCGACTCGAGGAAAATTCCACCCTTCCTACTTCAAGGCCTCGCCCATCCCACCGTGAAAATTCGGCCCAGTGGAAGATGATCGTCTCGTAATCCTATATAAACACGGTTATTTTTATCCCATTACAGGGCGGTTCCGTAACGGCCTGTAGAACACGGGGCCTGCATAATGCCACGCTGTGCGTGTACACGACCGCTTCTAAGGGCCGCCGACGGGTAGGGATGACCGCAGGATCCTGAGGGGTGCCACACCCCCTCTTCTGCCGCGGTACCGTCGATGCAGAAGCACCCAGCGGGGGTCACCCGGTGCATGATACAGCCCTTCCAGGCCCCTGTCCTGGGTCCGCACCGGTCATATTCCCCACAGGAATCGGAGTTTTTCTCCGGTGGATGAAAGGAAATGGTGAGCAGGTCGATTTTTGACTAAGTTTATTTATTTATATTATTTTATATTACGGTGGCTTTTTATTATATCGAAGAAAAGGAGAGTTCTACATAAATTTTGGAATTTTCTTATCTGTGGAAGAAATGTAGTGTAAGAAAAATATGTATATTATCGTTTCGGAATATTTATTGGGTAGGGGATGTTTCCGCATGAACGAGAATTTGGTTTATTTCGGTGATATTTTGGGTGGAAAATTTAACAAAGATATTAGCTGTGGAAAGAAGAAAAGATAAATTAAAGGAACGTTCGTTGTTTGTAATTGATCTGTCGGAGATGATCAATTAAATATTTCTTCACTAACAAATAGTAAATATATATGTTTCGTATCTGTAACAATGTAATACAATGAAAATGCATCGACACAATTAAAAATGAACATAATAAAACTACTCTTTATTAATAAATACGGATAATACTTTTAATAATCATTACATCTTCATTCTTGCTCTTGTTCGAATTAGGGACTCCATAAACAACTAGCCATTGTATTGTTGTTTACCCACGTATTGTGATTCCTTTCGGTTTATTTTCGTGTCTTCCGCTAAATTTCCTCCTTGTTTCCCCTGTGTCATCAATGAGGGCTTCTTTGATGTTCTCCAAACCGTTCCTCAAGTGTCCGTGAATCTCGAAACGAGATGCGGGTCCAGCAGCGTCGAACACGTGTCGTGCACGTCTCGTCCACGAAATTCCACACGGAGCATATGACGTGATCGGGCACGGAACAGAAGCTCGTTTTCGAATCTCAATGGCGCTAACGACTTGCCTCCTCACGTATTCTTGCGAACGAACAAAGATTCGTAGTCTGAAGTTTTGTCAGAAGGAAAGAAATCTGCTCGCCAAGGATCCGCTCCTTAAAGGAATTGCATGAAAAAGGAGGGAAATGTTCCTGCCTTCCACGTTTTTCAACAAGCACACCTTTCCAGAATCAGTTCAGCCCACGATTTTTCCACGAGAGGCTTCCAGAGTGCTCGTTTTTGTAGGTTGCTTCCCTTAAGAGGGAAATCTTGTAAGGAAAATCTTGTTCCATTTCGCCAGGATACCGCCAGGAACTTGAGAACGCAACCCTCCTGGTCGTTCCATCGTTTCTTAACCAGAGAACTTCTACGATTGGATCGTTACTGGAAGGTGATTTCTTTATAAGAATTGAGACTGAGAAATTATTGAATCGAATTAAAATTTATCAAGATCGAAAGAAAAGAATTCAAATGTATTTTAAAATTTAGAAATCAAGATATGTTATGTATCATTTTTCGAAATAAAAAAATCAATATGAATTTTTATTAGAAATGAGAGATTTAAAAATTATTAAATTAAATAAAAATCTTATTGTTTCTTTTCTATTGTTACCTTATTATTATGAGGATAAAATTTGATTTGATGTTTAAAATTTATCAAAATGAATTTCTAATAAATTTTTATTAGAAAAAACAGAATGGAAAACACCAAATTGAATTAAAATTTAAAGGACAAAAGAATTCTGGGAATGGAAGGTCTTTTAAAATTTGAGAAAATAAATGTTTGACGAACAGGTAGATGTTCTCAGACCTTCGAGAAATAAAAGACAAACAGGTAGATTTATATATTTTCTTAAGGGGACCACAAATTATTTTAGACCCGTTTCGATTACTCTTTCGACAATATCTTAAAGTAAAGATTTCTTTACACCGAAATATTTCCCATCAACCATTTCTGTGTCCGGATCCTTTCCCCGGATATCTCGTTCCATTCGAAAGGAAAGCAAATCACTCCGCTGGAGATCAAAGTGGCCGATTTTCTGCGGAGAGATAGCCCTAATTGACAGACCGCGTAAGCGATAACCTCCCTAACCTGTCCCAAAAGATCCAAATTCCTTTTCTAAAATTCGAGAATTCGAAACGCATTGCGATTCACTCCCCAAACCAAATCGAAACCGGTCGACGAAGTTTGATTTCGCAGAGATAAACGATCGATCAAGCGGGGACAAGAAACGAAGCTTGAAGCTCGAGGAAAAAAGACTCCTCGGCGCGAGTCACCACGCGAGACGAAATTGCGGGCTCGCATCGAGGAAATCGATGTATATACGAGGGAGTATTTTTTTTTCTTCTTCTTCTTTTTTACGCGGGTTGTCAGCGGGTCCATTAATTTTCCTGGGGAAAAATCGACGCTGCCTGTCTAGAGTTACGACGCGAGCCTTCCTCGAGAGGAGTCCACCGGTGAAATCCGAGCCTGTCCCATTTCTTGTAAGGAGGGAGGAGGGGAGGAGGGGCACGCGAGGGCGGATTAAAAAGGGAAAAAGGAGAGAATGGAAGATGGAAGAAAAGAATAGAAAAAAAAAAGAAATGAAAAAAGAAAAGAGAGAAAGGAACTGGACGTGGAGGAGCTCGGTTGTCTCGAGGGCTTCCTCGAGATATCAAAAGAGGGAGGGAAGACGAATATTTCTCGTTGGAAATTGTGGAAAAGGGAGAAAATGGAACGTGTTATTTTATTCTGAGGGAACAAAGAGATGAAATGTGAATTGCATGGCTTATTTAACGAGATATTTGGATTTCGGTATGTTGATTATATTTATTTGAAGTGTGTCACTGTTACGATGCAAAAGAATCGTGAAATGGAATAAATATATCTCAAACCTCAAATGGAAACAGTGATGAATACGTTGAAATCACGAAGAATTGAAGAAAGGAACGTTTAAAGATATTATTAATCTTCTTTGCTCGATGATTTATTTTATTTCATTGCAAATTTTTCAAATATTTCTATTTCATTATGAAAAATGTTTTTTGCATTAATTATTAATTAAAGATATTAACCAGAATTATCAGAAAATATTCGACTAATAAAATTATTTATTTTATTGGTAAAATAAAATTGTGAAACTTACTTTAAAGATGATAAATAAATATTGCTAAATTTCGAAAATCAATTAACATTAATTATCTTTCCTGATAAATTTTTTGTCTTGAAAGGAATATTAATTACTCGCCGACAATAAATCGAATGGAATCGATTCTCATACGTAGAGAAGAGCACAGTCATCTTTCACGAGGGAACAAATTCGAAATATTCGAAGATAGATCCTGAAGACCTCAGGGAATCGACTCCTTTATCTCTCGGCCCGAATCTCCATCGTCCTCTTTGGTCCTAAAACAAATGAATCCACTCGAAGACGGGACTGGACGAACAGGTAAGCAAAGTCGAGAGCCCATTGACCGTTCGAGAGAACCTGTCTCTCTTTCTCGAGGCAACTTTGGTTTCAGCTTGCTAATAGTTCTTAATGGAATCGATAAGTTGTAGGAAAAATCTGAAAAAAATAAAAGTCGGTATAAAAGTTGGTATAAATTCGAGATACGAGTTTATCCTTCATTATCGTCCCTTCGATCCTTCCTCATATTCCTACAATGTGCAAAGGCGGAAAAAGATATCGACTTCGATCTAAATTTCTTGTTTTCCCTTCATCGTCGTTTCGATCTCTTTTCTATCTTTTTTTATTTTTTTTTTACGGCTTCCGTAGAGATCTTTACGATCGCTCGAAATGTTGCTTTTATGGGTAATAAGATTATTTTCGTTCGAATGAAACCGTCTTTCGACACTGAAAAACACGAAAACGCGTTACGACATTGCCTCGTTTTCGATTCGCCGTCGTTAAACGGTGCCGTGATTCTCTACTTATCCTTTTGAGATTAGTTCAGATAATATATATGGATTTTTTTTTTTAATTCTATTTTGGTAAAATGGTTTTGGCAATTAATTTATATGGCTGTATTTTATGAATATTATATACAAGTTTGTTTGGAATTTTCTTTACTATTTCAAAGATTAAATTCTTCAAAACATTTTAAAATCTAAGAAAAATATGATAAGTAACTAATTTATATAATCATCTTTAATAAACACTATCTTCAGTATTTGAGACTTTTGAAGTGATCCTTTTCTCCTCGAAGTTTACTTTACGAATAAAGAATTTCTTTAAAATCACCTTTCTAAAAGAATTTTAGGTGACTAATTTGTAGAAAGAGCTATCTTTTGTTGAAAATATCTTCCAATATTTTGAAGGCTTAGAACTTTTCTTCTTTCATCACACACTCTGTTTAGAAAGGAAGAATTTTTTAAAATCGTTTAGAACCAAATTTATTCAAATTTATTTTATCCATCTATACTTATGTATATTTAACTCCATTCAAAGAATTGAATGACTAATTGAATCAGAATTATTTTCTAACATTTTTGAAAACTCTGTCAAAATAATTCAAATCGATCTATTATTCGTAAGATCAAAATTCTTTCCAAATATTTCAACAATCACTAACTAAACAAAATTATTTCCAAATCACCATTCGAAGTCTTATTTGTTTGAATCAAATTAATCCTTTTTATAAGACCTAAATTTTCTTCATTCTTATTATATTTCTCTTCATCGATGATTAATTATTCAAATTTTTTCAAATTTTGTACAGAAAAAAGAATAATGAAGTTGTAGAAAAACTATCTCTTTTCCGATATTGATGATTTTTAAATATCTTATACAGGATAAGATTCTAAACAATTTTTTATAAATAATGGACGATTGATCTTAATTTTTGAAATATTTGCAAAAAAAGATTTACAACTATTTACATGAAATTTTATCTCATACTCGTATCGATTATTCATATTATTATTTTTAATAAATATCTTAAAAAACTAAAGTCCATCATCGTTTATATCTACTTTCTCTCAAAAAAAAAAAAAAAAAAGAAAGAGAATTGCTTGAAAACAATTTAAAACCAGATCGATCACAAAACCCACCCATTCATTCTACACTTCCCTTCACCATTCATTATTATACACATACCCGATAAAGACAAACGCATCGGCGAGTCAGCAGGAAGGACTCGTTATTCCCGTTCGGTGGAATCGCGTTGAATAGCCGCACGGGCACAGCCTTGGGCTCCCATTGAAATGCGGAGGAACGCGTTCGCGGGGTAGCTGTGCATTCACGATTGCATAAGTGGTGCAACGGGCGCATAAAGCCTGTTGCGCGGCCGCGTATCCCGCAGCAGGAGAGATCGGCCGAGTGCCTACTCGAGTTACTCGCCACTCGTTCACAATTGTGTCACCCCGCTGCTGCCAACCCGCCGTCCTGTGTATCGCGAGCAACGGATTCGCAAACGGTCGTGTAATGAACGCGCGACTATTTCTTTCTCTCTCTCTCTCTCTCTCTCTCTCTCTCTCTCTCTGTTTCTCTTTCATTTTCTTTCCTTCGAAATCAACCGGCTGTGGTGCACACCCTAATTTTCCAGGTCGTTATTGTGCGCCTCGATACGAGTCGGCACGATCGCCGCGGGGAAACCGTGTGTCCCGCGATGGTTTAGAATTTTTCAGAGAGAGGGGAGGGAGGAAGAGAGAGAGAGAGAGTCGAGTGGAACGAGCATATGGCGTATATTCGAGAGGCGAGTCGAATCGGTTAGTTTGCGAGCTCGGTGGATGCGGTTTGTGAAACGCGACAATCCGGAAGGTGATTTCATATTGCGAAATTGTATTGAAGAGAGAAGCAGGGGAAGGTTCGAAGCAAACCTTTTGTTCCTTTCTTTTAATCCTCTCTGCTACCGTTTGGATCGAAATAGGTTTGGTGTACAGGTTGGGATTGTTTAATGTGAAAAAAATATGCGTGTAAAAAATCAAATATTTTGTTTAATCGATTGGTTCTCTGTAGGCAGGAAAAATTTTCCAATTCAATTTGTTTCCTTTGAATTTTTTATATGTTTTTGAAAATACTTTCACAGGAAATAATTTATGCATATTTCAAATATTATACTTGTGAATAATTTAAGAAAAACTTTGTAAAAGTATCCATTCGTTAATTATAGAAATTTTCTTTTAACGAAATATCGTTTAATGTTTCTTTATTCTTTTATAATATAACTCTGCAGTATAAAATAAAATTTTTAATTTTAAAATGTCTAGTTTTTAATATTTTGTCACTATGTGAAAAAACCGTTTTTTAGGAAATGATTTTAGTCAAAGAAATTTTTCGATAAAAATATTGTTATACATTTATATAACCAATTATTCTCTATATAAAAACTTTCAATAAAATTATAATTTTTGGATATAATGAATTTTCTTATAATATAAAATACAAATCTATTATATATTTTGTAATTGTTTAGTATAGAGTAATTAAATTTATTCGATTTTTCTATATCTATAATCGAATGATTACATTTTGAAATTCATTAAATTCTTTTTTAATTTAACCAATTAAATTAATCAAAATATCCTATATATTAATATCAAAATTCAACATTAAAAGTACGATAATAGTATTTAATAGAAATTCATCATTTTAAAGGATTTAATTACAGACAATAACTACAACTAAAAGCTATATTTAAAATTAAATATTATCAGAAATTATTATTTTAAATTTATATTATATTTTACGAGTATAGAAAAATTTTTTTGAATAACATCCATTTGAATATTCATTTATATAGTTTTCCAAGCTCACTTTAATTTCCCGCGAATAACCCTTTACGGGCTGGCCTAGAAACTCGAAATTCGCAATGCGGATTTCGAATCGACCGGTAGGTCAAACCAGGCGAAACTCGACCAGGGACTCGACCCAGATCCTGTGCGTTAAAACTGCATCACAATCAACCAGGATCCGGGAGCGTGAAACATCGGGTACTCGAAAATTCAGCGCCGCTTCGTTTTCGAGCCATATGCGTTTTTTATATATATATATATATATATATATATATATATATATATATATATATATATATATATATATACCCAGCAGCCACCAATGACGTCCCTCCCCATTGTACTCGACACAACAATACGAATAAAAATAATTTCCCGGAGGCAGAAACGTCGCCCGGGTATTAGCTCGCTAATGAAACGTGAGTTGGAGAGCTTAGGTCTCCGTGGTGTCGCGTTTCCGGAAAGGGAAGGGGGAGAGGGGGGATCGGTCTACCTTTCGAACGGAAGCTCGGGGTTACGAAAGGAGGACGGGAGAACACGTGCAAAGAAGGAAAAACGAGGAAAGGGAATTGGAAGGGAGAAACCCGATCAATTTATTTATTAAACGTTTTTCGTGCCTTTGTCGGGGGAGGGGGAGGGGGTCTGTCGCGTTCCCACGGGAAATACGAGGCGCTTAAAAGAGAGAGTGTTGCCGAATCCAGCGCGGGAGGGAATCGCCACGATTCCGACAGGATACCGAAGGATCAACGAAGGTAGCCTCCCTTAATGGAATCACGACCTAGTACGCGTTGATCCGTAGTGGAAAGAAACGAGCAACTCGTCGCGAGATACATTGAATTTTTTTTCTCCGTCTCTCCACGTGGATATATATATATATATATATATATATATATATATATACTCGTATTTTCTTTTTGCTTTTTTCTTCTTTTTCCCCTCCCTCACCTCCATCTAAAGCGTGTCGTGTCCTTGGGAACACGGGATCACACTGGGAGGTGGGGATGGAAAAAGGAGACGGGGATAAACGGGGGACGAGAGTGGAGAAGAGCCCGTTCGATTCTTTCTTCTCTCCGGAGGAGACAGCGGTTCGCCATTAGCGCAATCTAATCGGCGGGCTCCCTTAATAACAGGTTGCTTCCCGAGCAGTTCTGCCAGGGAAGAAGAAAATGAGGAACGCGGCTGAGAAAAAGAGAATTGGGAAGGGGACATCGCGGGCTGAAATTCATTCGGTTTCTCGATATATATATATATATATACTTGTGGAAAGAAGAGGATCCTCTGTAATCTCACGGAACCGGGGCTCAATTAATGCCTAACGACAAAACCGCGGATAGGAGCGAGAAGGATAGAGATGGCCTTGAGGGGTTGCCGCGTGGGATCTGGACACTCTTCCGCAAGAAGAATGCGCCGGTTCGGTAGATACCGCTAATTGTGAAGGCATCCTCGAGCCGCAAAATTGCCGGGCACGCGTTCCAAGAATGCGCGTCGAATGACGTTTCCTTCCTTCCTTCCTTTCTTTTCTTCTCATCCGGATTGTTGTAAAGAACGTTCTCTCTGGCCGAGAAGGCCTGCCTTCCTTTCTTCCGGCAAGTCGAAAGAGGCTTTCTTTCTTTTTCCCGCAGGAATCGCGGCGAGGATCTCTTTTCCGTTTCTCAAGGAGAACAGGGAGATAGAGTTGAAGTTTTTAGGGATCAAAAGTAAAGTATTACGTTGTTTGAGAATGACCTTTTTGTTTGATGTTGAAGATGCGGCAGAGATGGATTTTATTCTAACAAATTGGTAAAATGGCGTATTACTGGAAGAATCTTCAGTACCTATATACGCATAAAATATCCAAAAAGTATTAAACAGAGCAGATCGAAATAGCCAGTATTACGAATTATTATGTTGAACGAACCTGAAAGAAACTCTGTTTTTCAAATTTTGTATGGATCCAGGAACGCGAAGATGAAAATTAAACGAAAGGATCCGACCACACCTCCTCTCCTCTCGATGGATATAAAATTGCAATCGTTTGATCCTTTGGATTCATCGTCACATCAAACGGGGGATCTGTTGCTTCATTCCTTCACGGAAACCCACGAAACTCTGTCATTATACCGGAGACAGAGGCAGAGGGAGGACCACTCTAACCAACGAATACACATACATACATACACACACACACAGAGAACATTCATCGTGGAAATCGTGTAAGGTAGAAACGCCTCGTTTCGGAATTACAAGCGGCGCAAAAGTGGCAGCGGGAAAAGGTGGAGTTCTCTCTATTTGCCCTTTCTCCTCTCCTTTCTTTCGATATACACCAATACGGATAAAGGCCAAGGAAGGAGAGAACGAGAGGGATAATTCGCCTTCTAGGCGGGATGCAATCTGGTAGATTGTGGGGCACCGAAATTGCCGGGTTAGAGGAGCGTCTAGGACTCGTCGCCCGCTTTCAGAAAACCAACGTGCCATTAGAGGTCGAAGAAGAGCGGTCTTCTTCTCCCTGCTCGCTTCGATACTCGTCTCGATGGATATAATATCGAGTCACAGGCGAATAATGCCGCGGCACACGAGGGTGTGCCCTCGTGAGACAAAGGAGGAAGCCTCCTTTTGTTTCCATGGCCACCATGGAATGCGAGCATCATCCTGTGCTTCCTTGATCTTTGCTCGTGCACCTTGGCTTTCGTTCCTCTTCTTACTCGTACTTTCTTGCCACGAGAAAGGCTTCGATGGATTAAAATCGTGATACATGCGTTAAGTTCCTTTCAGAGATTTAGACGAATCGAAGTAATGAATTAATGAAATCCCTTAAATCTTTTTTCATACTTGCATAAAAATTGTAGCTTCGATATCCATCGATTTTTAAAATTGTTTATTTATTTAAAATTAATAAAATTGTTTGTTCGTTTAAAATTTTTATTAATTTCTTCTTTCTCTTCTTTCACCAATTATATAACACCACAAATATAAGGATACTCATTCCTCGTTATGATAATATTTACAGGAAGCACGTACAAACGATCGTTTCTTCTTCGTTTCCCCAATAAAATGTACAAAATTATTCCATAGAATTTTTTTAATCGCTGCACGTGTTCCAAAGGCATGCATAAGCACCATTCGAGACAGTTTACGTATGTTCCCGCCATTGGGTTGGATTCTCATCCCAAGAAAATTTCGGTGCATAAATTCAGGCCGGCCGATTGAATCAGTTCGGGGGTGCACAATAAGAGAACATCCAGGTATGTAGCACGCGTGTTCCACGTCCTGGCGACGCGTTATCAGCTCCATAAGGGAGAGCAATCGTAACTAACGAAACTCATTTAGCACGTTCCACTCGTTGAACAGTCTCATCGGACTGGTAATTAACATAATTAATATTCCGTCGACGAGTGGCTCCCATGGTCGAAAACAAGTCGCGTACCCTTTCGCCGGCGCAGCGTGTGGCTTTACCTGAAAATACCTGCACGAACTACGCCAGAGGAAAGAACGCTGTCGAACGCTTCGTGGATGCCCCCTACTGTGAGCAGTCGTGATCGATAGCGGGCACAAAAGATCGGATTAATAGACGGATGGGGTTGCCACGGAAGGCAAGTCCTCTCGAAGATGCCTCTTAGAGAGGGGTGGAAAGCATGCGGCTGGCGATGACCATTCAACTTTCTCGACTTACGAGCTTTTCGGCAAGATGGTCGTTGCTCGAATTTGGAAGGGTTTAAAGGGCTTGGAAGATTGAACGACTTTAATGTAACGGTGAATGACTCGAATATTTTTTTCTTTCAGACAATGTATTGAAAAAGATAAATTAGTGGCAGATTTGGAAAGAGGCAAATAATTTTACATTGTCTCTGATGGAAAATTTTATGAGAAAATTCATATATCTTAAAAAATCTGAATATTTATACAGCAATCTATTTTTCCAAAGAAAGTGTAAGAAAATGTAAAATCAATTCAAAAAAATTTTTACAAATTTGTTAACTACATATAACATCATTTAGGAATACTTATTATAAAAAACAAGAAAAACTTAAATATTTTATACTTTAAAATTTTCTTTATTACATATCAATATGAGAAACAAACTCAATTTACAAGAAAAAAAAAAATAAGAAACATGGCAAATTTAAAATAAATTTAGAATTTACATATGTATATCCTACATACCTAATACGTTTCATATAAAACGACATATTGTGGATTTGAATAAAATAATTTAATAGGAAAAGACTTTAAAATGCATGAAAGCAAATATTCATTACTTCAAAAAAAGAATTATATACTTCTCAAAAAATACAAATAATAAAAATTATATATAATATTGACCGAATAATTATATAATTATAACTGAAAAGATAAATATACGTATTCCCACGATATTCAAATTCCATTAGAATATAACATTTATAAAAAAAAATTCACATGCAAATACATAATTCAAAGAATAACATCAAATTTCTCAAATTAATAAATCCGACAATATAAAAAAAAAACTCAATCATCTTCGATAAAACATAAATATTAACATTATTTGATAAAAATCGCGTCTATAATATAAATAAAATTCTTATATTTTAAAAAAAAGAGATACATATATCACAAATCAAATTATACTTAATGGACATCATGTATTATATCTTGTGAAATTGGTTATTAAAAAGAATCAAAACATTACAAATAAAAATGACACGCAGCTTGAATTCTTAAAAAAATAAAAAAAAAACTATTAAAAAACAAACTCGAAATGGCAGAAGATGAGCGTACAAGAAGTAGATATCTAAATATATTTTAAAAAAAAAACTATCAAAAAAATATTACTTACAGCGAAAAACCAATAGTTTAAAAGATATGGCAAAAATTAGAAATTTTTAGGAGGTCGACCTCCTGTCATATCATGTTCTCCTAATACAAAATCGAGTTTTTGGCCAAAAATTTTTCTTCGATCGCCGAAATTTCGACGTTAAAACATTTTTATAAATATCTCGTTTATTATTCAGAATATTAAAAAATGTTTCAGATAAAAGTTGTATGGTTTCGAAAGGGCTATATTCAGACGCTCTCATTTTTTTAGTAGGTTGACCAGTAAAGAGCTTTTTTATCACAACTTTGTTTTTTTTACTGATAACATGTGTTTTTTAATGCACCAGTCGATAGAGCATGAAATTTGCTACAAAAAAGTATTATACGACTTATAGCGAAAAACCAATAGTTTAAAAGATATGGCAAAAATTAGAAATTTTTTGGAGGTCGACCTCCTGTCATATCATGTTCTCCTAATACAAAATCGAGTTTTTGGCCAAAAATTTTTCTTCGATCGCCGAAATTTCGACGTTAATACATTTTTATAAATATCTCGTTTATTATTCAGAATATTAAAAAATGTTTCAGATAAAAGTTGTATGGTTTCGAAAGGGCTATATTCAGACGCTCTCATTTTTTTAGTAGGTTGACCAGTAAAGAGCTTTTTTATCACAACTTTGTTTTTTTTACTGATAACATGTGTTTTTTAATGCACCAGTCGATAGAGCATGAAATTTGCTACAAAAAAGTATTATACGACTTATAGCGAAAAACCAATAGTTTAAAAGATATGGCAAAAATTAGAAATTTTTTGGAGGTCGACCTCCTGTCATATCATGTTCTCCTAATACAAAATCGAGTTTTTGGCCAAAAATTTTTCTTCGATCGCCGAAATTTCGACGTTAATACATTTTTATAAATATCTCGTTTATTATTCAGAATATTAAAAAATGTTTCAGATAAAAGTTGTATGGTTTCGAAAGGGCTATATTCAGACGCTCTCATTTTTTTAGTAGGTTGACCAGTAAAGAGCTTTTTTATCACAACTTTGTTTTTTTTACTGATAACATGTGTTTTTTAATGCACCAGTCGATAGAGCATGAAATTTGCTACAAAAAAGTATTATACGACTTATAGCGAAAAACCAATAGTTTAAAAGATATGGCAAAAATTAGAAATTTTTGGAGGTCGACCTCCTGTCATATCATGTTCTCCTAATACAAAATCGAGTTTTTGGCCAAAAATTTTTCTTCGATCGCCGAAATTTCGACGTTAATACATTTTTATAAATATCTCGTTTATTATTCAGAATATTAAAAAATGTTTCAGATAAAAGTTGTATGGTTTCGAAAGGGCTATATTCAGACGCTCTCATTTTTTTAGTAGGTTGACCAGTAAAGAGCTTTTTTATCACAACTTTGTTTTTTTTACTGATAACATGTGTTTTTTAATGCACCAGTCGATAGAGCATGAAATTTGCTACAAAAAAGTATTATACGACTTATAGCGAAAAACCAATAGTTTAAAAGATATGGCAAAAATTAGAAATTTTTTGGAGGTCGACCTCCTGTCATATCATGTTCTCCTAATACAAAATCGAGTTTTTGGCCAAAAATTTTTCTTCGATCGCCGAAATTTCGACGTTAATACATTTTTATAAATATCTCGTTTATTATTCAGAATATTAAAAAATGTTTCAGATAAAAGTTGTATGGTTTCGAAAGGGCTATATTCAGACGCTCTCATTTTTTTAGTAGGTTGACCAGTAAAGAGCTTTTTTATCACAACTTTGTTTTTTTTACTGATAACATGTGTTTTTTAATGCACCAGTCGATAGAGCATGAAATTTGCTACAAAAAAGTATTATACGACTTATAGCGAAAAACCAATAGTTTAAAAGATATGGCAAAAATTAGAAATTTTTTGGAGGTCGACCTCCTGTCATATCATGTTCTCCTAATACAAAATCGAGTTTTTGGCCAAAAATTTTTCTTCGATCGCCGAAATTTCGACGTTAATACATTTTTATAAATATCTCGTTTATTATTCAGAATATTAAAAAATGTTTCAGATAAAAGTTGTATGGTTTCGAAAGGGCTATATTCAGACGCTCTCATTTTTTTAGTAGGTTGACCAGTAAAGAGCTTTTTTATCACAACTTTGTTTTTTTTACTGATAACATGTGTTTTTTAATGCACCAGTCGATAGAGCATGAAATTTGCTACAAAAAAGTATTATACGACTTATAGCGAAAAACCAATAGTTTAAAAGATATGGCAAAAATTAGAAATTTTTTGGAGGTCGACCTCCTGTCATATCATGTTCTCCTAATACAAAATCGAGTTTTTGGCCAAAAATTTTTCTTCGATCGCCGAAATTTCGACGTTAATACATTTTTATAAATATCTCGTTTATTATTCAGAATATTAAAAAATGTTTCAGATAAAAGTTGTATGGTTTCGAAAGGGCTATATTCAGACGCTCTCATTTTTTTAGTAGGTTGACCAGTAAAGAGCTTTTTTATCACAACCTTGTTTTTTTTACCGATAACATGTGTTTTTTAATGCACCAGTCGATAGAGCATGAAATTTGCTACAAAAAAGTATTATACGACTTATAGCGAAAAACCAATAGTTTAAAAGATATGGCAAAAATTAGAAATTTTTTGGAGGTCGACCTCCTGTCATATCATGTTCTCCTAATACAAAATCGAGTTTTTGGCCAAAAATTTTTCTTCGATCGCCGAAATTTCGACGTTAATACATTTTTATAAATATCTCGTTTATTATTCAGAATATTAAAAAATGTTTCAGATAAAAGTTGTATGGTTTCGAAAGGGCTATATTCAGACGCTCTCATTTTTTTAGTAGGTTGACCAGTAAAGAGCTTTTTTATCACAACTTTGTTTTTTTTACTGATAACATGTGTTTTTTAATGCACCAGTCGATAGAGCATGAAATTTGCTACAAAAAAGTATACGACTTATAGCGAAAAACCAATAGTTTAAAAGATATGGCAAAAATTAGAAATTTTTTGGAGGTCGACCTCCTGTCATATCATGTTCTCCTAATACAAAATCGAGTTTTTGGCCAAAAATTTTTCGTCGATCGCCGAAATTTCGACGTTAATACATTTTTATAAATATCTCGTTTATTATTCAGAATATTAAAAAATGTTTCATATAAAATTTGAATTGTTTTGTCGGGCTTCATTCTTGTGCCTTTATTTTTTTCGTAGGTATGCGCATAAAAAAGTTTTCAACATTGATTTTATTTTTTTAAATGGAATCGTATAGTTTTTAGTACGTCATTTATATTCCACCATTTTCTCTACAAAATAGTTGTAGACCTTGTATGATAAAAAACCATTATTTTATGGGATATTTAATTAAGTTTGTTTTTTTTTTAAACCGTTGGTTTTTTGCTATGTATGTTTTAGTACTTTTTTATATTTGATTTTATTTTTATTACGTGTTACATTTTTATTACATTGTCAAATATTCGTGGAAATTTTTATTGTGTGATCATTGTATCTATACATTATGTCGTTCCAGAAGAGGCGCCCATTGACGCTAGAGTGTCCCCAAGTTCACCCACAGTGAGGAGGGATGGTTGGACCTGTGTATTCGTTCCACAGGTGCAGATTTCGTCGATTTCGCGCATCAGCGAAGACTGCTCTATCAGGCAGCTGCAGGCTACTGGAGTCCCATACCACATTCTCTTTCTTTTTTCGTTCCTTTCTTTCTCTGTCCTTCATTGTGGTCCATCCACCTTGACGTCTTCCACAGAGTAACGAACGATTCCATGGCATTGGCTTTTTTTTTCATCCAGTTCTCTTTTCCTGGCTGGAAAGAGTCTTGCTCTCTTGACAGCCCTGTGGTTTCTTGTGTATTAGGACGTAGGGCTGTTGCACAATGCATGGAACAACACCGGGCCCTTTGTGCAATACCGACGATAGTTTTTCTTTTCTTTTTTTTTCTTTTTTTTCATCTTTCAACTGCCAGTCTTCTTTTTCGCACACGTTGGCTATGTTGGTCTTCTTGCTCGTTTGCGAAGATCTGTCCGACCTTAATTCGTTCGCAAACTCACAATGGCTGTCCGTTTTCCGGATCGTCGGTGGCGATGGAAAGCATCGCTTTACGCCCGGATTTTCTTCTTATTCGCCTTCTTTCTTTCTCGAGATCTTTTGTCTCTCTTTTCCTTCTTTTCTGTAATAGTCTCGAAGCATATTGAGATTATCCAGCAGTTTGTTTCCTGTTTGGTTTTAATGTTCCATTTTTCGATTTGCATACAAGCATTTCTATCTTCTAATGTATATATGAAACGAATAGGATTAAGAGTACAATTGTCTTTTTTTTCTCCGAAACTTGAAATAAAAAATGATTTATCTCGATCTTGTGTCTTATTTAAATTTTATATTTATTTTAAAATATCTTTGATTATTTATTATCTCTAATTTTTTATTTGAGTAGTGAAAATATTTTATATTTCTTCTTTCGTTGAAATATTAATTAATAAAATAAAATATTTTTCATTCTAGTATTATTTGTCGCATTATATTACCAATGATACCAAATCTAATGATTCTCTATTAAGAAATTATAATTTTAATAATTATTATAATTATTGAATATATGTATAATGATTAATTTAGTATGAAAATGATATCACGATAATATTTGATATATTCTTTTATCATTATAAATATTAAAATAACAATAGATATATTAATACAACGAAAAATATAATAATTATTAATAATTAAAATAATTTAGATGGAAGAAGATACTTACAAGTCTTCAAAATTTTTCATTCAGTATCAGAATTTAACACAAATTACTCGACAAATAAATGGCAAATGAAGCATTGCATTACGATAGCCCTTAATAAATCAATGCAAATCGAATTATCATTGCCACTCGTCTCTCTCGATTCCAATTTGTCAAATATAAAAACTCGAGGAAAAATCAAGAAATTCATAGATACACTCTTAATCATCAGATTCTTACCCAACCGGTCTGAAAGCTCGGTGTTTGTGCCATTCGCCATCGTGCCATCCATCGCGCAAGGCGAGATTCATGTAACCGCGAATAGAAAATTCCGCAAACACGGGGCAATTAATATCCAACCGGAGAGATCTTCTTGTTGCGGCTCATCTTTCATCGTGCGGCTTGTACACACAGGCGAGAGGGACGGGTCACGATCGACGAGCACTTTTTCATCCATCAATTCTAATTGATGCCGCTCGATTTACCTCTCGACGAAGCGGTTTTTGCGCGCGGATGGTTTAGCGATATTCCCATAATTCACTTTATATCCTTCGCCCGGTGGAAAACCTCGGCAATCACCGTAATGGAACCGCGAGAAGAAAGAGAAAAATCGAACGACAACCTGGAATTCCTGTGCTATCCTACTTAATTTGCTTTAGAGTCTCGTTTTTAGTCTGGTGAAAATCCCGTGAAATATTAATTTGAATTCATTTAATATTAGCGGAACGACTGAATTCGAAATGTGATTGATTAAATTTTAATAAGTTTTTGGGCTAATAGATATGCGGAGGATAAATATTGGTCTTTGACCCCTTCGTGGACGGGATATTTTGTAATGAAATATTGAAATATGAATCAAGTCTAATGGATTTTCTATTAAAATATTGGACTATCGATAAATATCATTTTAAAAAAAATTTAATTTTCGATGATTAATGTTTACAAGGATCATTTTCTATATGTTAAATACTATTTTAATTAGTTTTTAAAAGAAAATCTTGTCTTCCTAATTAAAAAACTTCTTTGATATTAATATCAAATTATAATATTAATAATCTATATGATTTTTAAAATTTTATCATTCAGAACATTTTTCAGAAAAACAAATTGGCAATTTGTTAATGACGAATAAGAACAACATAAGAACAATAAAAATTTTTAAATTGAGCTTCATTTTTTATATTTTTGTACATGAATTACGTGGCATAGGCATTATTTCGAAATGATAATAATTTAATTTTATTTTGTTACGAATCATTCAGGTAAAAAAAAAAAAAGATTGAGTTTCTAAGACAAAATCGTATCACGATATTACCGGTGCAAAAACTCTCATCAACATCGTATCGCTCACCAGACTTAATAATTCTCCAGCACCGAGATAAAATATAATAGAAATTTCTAAATAAAAAGAGAAGAGCAAGAGAAGAGGTTCGTGAAAGATGCGGCATCGTGCGAAGACGAGCGAGAAATTGAATCGAGAGAGCGTGATCCATGGTAGTCGTTATCGATCTCAGCCTCGTCCCTGATGAATGGAAACTGGTCACGTTAACCGTAATTTCGCGATTGATGGAGGCCTGTGCGAAGAAGCTTGCGTTATATATCCAGCGCAATGGAGCCCAGTGATTCTCAAAATCTTTTCACCCCTCCCGTTAATGATGCCGACAATAAGTTTACGTTCCTCGGCGCGTACTACCCATACGCTCGTAAACAGGAAAGGATAATGAAATTACTTAAAATAACGAAGGAGGTTGCACATTAATTACCGCGCGCAGATTACGTATTGCCTTCGTTAATTTCCGGAGGTTACGATGCGTGCAACGATCAACGTTCATTCCAGAAACTTTCTCGGATAAATTAGGGAGGGATGAATTCATGCAGTCGTGACATAATAAAAGATAATAAAAGAACAAAGAGGAGAGGGAGGGGGAAGATGATCATCGACAAAGTGATAAAGATCGAAAAGTTTCCCTTTATCCCGCGAAACGTTGGAACGAAGAGGAACGAAATGAATGGGAAGTCTAACGTGGAAATTAATGATTTAATGGAATTTAATTGAACGGTCCAGCTTTTCGTCGAACGACACCGGCTGATTTATTCGAAAGCGTGACGGTGTCTATCGTGACGTAATCGCTTATCTTAATCCGCGAGAGGATGTTCCAGCTCGAAGGTAAATGACATTTCTCCTTAATGACCGGGGAAACGATAATCAAGTCAACCGGTCGACTTAACGTCAATCACTCTCTTTCCTTTCTCCCCTCTATTCATACAGTATTCCAGTTCTGTATCCATCTCTATCCTGCTTCACGCCCAATTCAATAGCGATTTTTCTCTCTTTCTCTCTCTTTCTCTCTCTCTCTTTTTCAATACCGCTTTTATTTTCAATTAGAATGCGCTTAATTATAAATCAGATTTTTTTTAATTTTTTTTTCTCTCTTTCTGCACTTATAGTGCACTTTTTTCACCTATGAAATCTCGCGCAGGCGCATGATTAAAACGGGTTATTAATTAGTGGCTGGCGTGGACGTGAATGAATCGCGTTGCCGTCGATATCCACAGTCGGGACGAAGGGGCGGTGGCTCTTTTATTTTTGCGAAATTTCGGTATTTGTAACGTAACTGCTAAAATATGCATCGAGTGTTCGCGTGCCCCGGGGGTAGGCCCCGGGGGTGGATATCGAAATTTGCGGCGTTTGAGCCCTGTGTATTTAATTATCGAACGTGTGTGATTAATATCGGCTTCTTCTTTTAAGCCAATCAATTTTAATTATAAGCACATAAAGAGCTAACGAGAGGCCCGGCCGCGAACGATGGGAATTAATGAAAAATTCATATCGCCCTGGTCCGTATCGATAATTCATCGCCGATCCGTCCACGTTTATTGGATATGAAATTTCGACAGAATTTCGTTGGGGGCTCTGTTACATATTGCCGTATCAATGTCGTTCAAAATCACGTATCGTGATTTTAAGAGGACTTGAAAACGATTCTTTTATTAACTTGTTCTGAACTTTATAATGGTTATGACGTGCTAAGCTTGTTTTGATCTCTGAACATCTTCTTTAAACAGTTGGATGAAGCTTGATATGATCTGTGAACGATGAATGGATTTTGATAATCTCTAAACTTGTTTGAATGAAATTGATCTCATAGATGAGGTTTTATATAACCAACCAAAGTCTGTGATTAAAAAATTACAGTACTAGCATTTTTTTAATATTTATATTTATATCTTTTAAATAATTGAGATAGTTTAATGAATCATAGTTTAAATAATCATAAGTTAAAATAATTTTCATCTTTGAAATAGATTTAAATTTCATTTTAAATTACTGAAATAATGTAGATACTTTTTTTAAAAAAAATCGTAATCATTGTATTATACTGTAATTACAGATTCTTGGTCCAATACACACATAAACCATCCCCTTCAGTAGTCATTCATTTCAAAGCGTGAAGGGGCTGCGAAACACGGTCGCCTCGAGTAATCAGGTCATGAAGCAAAAGAGAACGGTGACCTGTCGTAGAACAGGGAGACCCATTTTCAATAGAGCAGCCTACGTTGAATGTTATACATTCTATACACAGTGGCGTTTGCGTTGAGTGACTTGGCGCGACTTCATTAATCCAAATCAGACGTCGTTGAAACCGGTGTCTCTGGTGGTCCCCCTTGCTTTATATTTATCTCGAGATCTCTCTCTCTTTCTCTCTCCTCCCACAACTTCGCTCGTTTCCACTTATTACTGTTCGATCGACGGAAAAAGCGGCACGAACGGTTAATTGACTTTTTGAACTTTCCACTCCTTGAATGAAGAGAGAGAAAGAGGGAAAGAGAGAGAGAGAAAAAGAGCTTTAAAGTTTTCGCGAAAGGGCGAAAGTCGCGGTTGCAACGATTCCTTTTTCCTCCGCTTTCGACGCCGCCACTCGACGATCAACGAGACACTCTTCCTTTCGGATGAACAGAAACGAAGATGCAAACGTTCGTGAGGATCCAGACTTGTATCGAGGGGCAATTAAGCACAGACACTCTTTGGATCAAAAGTCTCGTTGCGGTTCTTGCTAATGGGAAAAAGAATCTTCTTGAATTGTTTGCTCAGATTCATTGTACATTAGTATAGAAAAGAAATTGAAGAAATTTGAACATCCAAGAATATGCATTTCGTAAATATATTAGATTAATCTTTCATATCTTGATTTCATCTCAAAAATTCATTATAAAAGAATCCTTCTCACTGATTTTCATAAAATATGTTATCGAGAGCATGATTTTGAATCATGAATTTGAATCATGAATTTGAATTTTAAATTCTTCTAGTTTTATTTTTTTTCTTAGAGATATTTATAAAAAACTTTTGATGAATTTATTGTTAGATTTATAATTGATAGTATATCGTATTTTGTTTCTTATAATAAATATGATATTATTTGTATTTAGATATTTAATATACTGTATTGTGATTATTTAATATACTGTATTCTTTTTGTGCAGTATCTGTTGATAATTTTTTTTTGTTTAAAATAACAAATATATTGTAAAAAAAATTTTTTAAATTTTGTTTAAAAATTTTTTTCTATATATTTATCCTATAATCCTTTAATTTCTTCTTTATTTTTAATTTAAATTAGATTATTAGGAATGTAGTTAGTTAGTTTAAATAATTAACTATGCCAAATTTAAATGATGAATATTTAAAAGTTTTCTGCAAATATCTCGAAAATTAAAATTATATGACATGAAATCGACGAAGAAGCTTCTAATATTTTTATCTTATTATAAGTTTTTAAATTAATTCTTAATAATGAAGATATCGAAAGTGAAATTTAGCTATTCGTGCAGGAATATTAATGTTCAAAATTGTATAGATAATCATTTTGTAAATTATCTTCAATTTTATCTCTGATACATTGAACAATTTAATTTCCATCTTGCAATTCAATAATTATCCCATGTACTTATCAATTTTAATGCACACTATATTAATATATTAGAAGTTTCAAAGTTCTTTTTTCATTCCGATTTCCCCTCAGAAAACTTCGATTACTTATTAAATCCGAATCTTTCCGCGTCTATCATCCCAGAAGATATAAGAACTCGTTTAATAACCCAGATTCGAAGTCCTCGAAGCGGAAGCTTCAATCTTAGCCACACACCAAGGCATAAAATATCCCATTCGATATATTTAAAATCCTCTTAAAACGCGAAACTTCCCGAGTTCGATTTAAACCTTCCTCCACCTCTCCTTCCTCTCCCCCTCCCCTCCCCCGTCTCCGCGCAATAGAAGTTCTCTCCCGAAGAGGATCTCGAGGCATAAAGAAACAAGAATAATCCTCGGCGAAAAAGAGAACCGACCACGAAGTTATTCTTTCCCCGAAGAAGAAATGAAAGTTTCAGGGACCATAGCTAGTTTCAATCAGAACCATTTCCAACTTTTTCCTCGCGGAGTAATCTCAGGAAGTTGCTAATCTTATTGTCCCCGATGGCAACAATCGACCCCTTCCCGATCCAGTATCCAAGAAGCGTGCGCTCCACCATTCGATAAATGGTTCCACGAAGGTGTTTCAACCATGTTATTGGGCCTCGATAACAGCGACCGCTCGCACGTGCAGAAACGGAACGATTCCAAGCGGCCGTATCACGACGTTTATGTAGTACGCCCGCGAAGTTACATTTAAGCACGTTTGTTCCCCGATGAGGCCGAGATACTACATGTTCCTGCTACAAATCACTTGGGCTTGGAAACCTATACAGGAAATGGCGCGATAGAAAGTAGATAGGGAGCAACGAAGGAATATTCTGAAAATTGTTTGATGAAATATGGGGGAAGGTTTCTCATTGTCGTCAGGAAGAATTTATAAAAGGGTTCGACGGGATTCGGTAAGAATCGGTGATCTTTAGCCTTGGATAACATTTTTAAATAATGCTAACAATTTTATGTCTTACAATTTTACAAATTTTAATTTGTAAAATTTAATAATTAAGCTGTGATTGGAAAATATTTTGAGATTAATAAGAATCATCTTAAATTTTAAAACTTTCCACGAGCTGTCTGCATTTCAACGAATAATCTTTTTCTACGAAGTAAACAAAATAATGGAAAATATATCTTCTTGAAGAAATGTCATTTTGTAATTCATACAAAACAGAGTTAAAATAATTAATCATTTTTTAGAACATCATCATGAATCAACGATACAGAAAGACACTGATGAATGATTCATCCTGCAGATAACCTTTTATCTTTCAGACTGTCCTAATTGAGGCAGATCTCCGTTGACTTTAAAAACTGAAATGAAAATAGGTTAATGATTTAAAAATATATTTATATCTAGCTATTACAAATGGATTGACATTATCTGTAACGACGATAATTATTCGAATTTGATAAACGCGTCAAATAATTCTATTAAAATCTCCACACTTCCCTTCTTCTCGTCAATGAAAATATGATTCGTATAAATATCGCATATCTAATTAAATTTTTCAATGAGAAAAAAAAAATCATTAAACATCAAAAATGCATTCTTTATAAGTGTAATTATCTTTAAGAACAATGACTCAACTACGATAACCTTTACCTTCACGCTCATCAAAACTAGAGTTACAAGCTCTCCTGTTACGATCCGGATAAGGTAGCTTTAGGAGTGCAAAATTTAGCGAATTATCGTTAAGCGACTACAGTTACAGTTTAAGAGCTATAGTTACACATAACACAGAACTGGAAACACGCGATAAAGAATTTTTTTGTTTCTTGGTCCAGATCCCCCAATGGCAAACGCGAGTTCACTTCACGAGATTTCGTATCGAAATACGACGAAATATTGCGAAACCGGTTGCCCTCGTTGATAAAATGAGAAGGAAAGGAGTTCGATATTCCCTTTGCGTTCGATTTCGAGGTATCGCACGTGCGAGTTTACAATTACGTAATGCGACGATCAGGGTCAATCCTGATGCACAGTGCCTTCACTGCGGTTTAATCTTAGAGTATTTTGAAGAGTGAAAATAAATTTTCTGAATATTTCTTTTTATTCCATTGCTAAAATATTAATAAATACATTTAATTCGAATAATTTTGCGAACAATTTTTGCTTTATTATTCTTAAAAATTTAAAACTTTAAATTTTTATTAAAATATTTATTGAAATATTTTACTTCATTATGCTACTTCATTCAAAAGCCCAATCAAACATTTAATTACTTTTTCAAAAAATTATAATGCTTTAATTTCTTTTTAAATAAATTATTTTTTGAAAAGTGGATTCTATTTCATAGTTTGGTTTCTGAATGAGATATTTCTAGAGATAATCGAGAAGAAATTTCTTTTCAGACGTCTCCTCCTATCCATTTCAATTTCTCGTTTATTCAATCGTTTCGATTTAACGCGATTATTCCGTCGACCGTTCTGCTCGATAAAATCGCGTGGCCTGCGCATAATCGGTATTTCAAGGCGTAACTTGGAATCTCTTCAACGATATTCCGTTTCCTCCTCGGCTTTTTTTCTCTCTCTTTATTTTCACCGCTCTTTTCTCTTTTCGGTTGGCCTCCGATTGATTCCGAGTCGCGTTGCAGAGACGCGCGTGCTTCGACTTCACGGCGTTTTTCCCCGCGACGAATGGCATGCGCGAGGAGAAACTGGACGTCCTCGTTTTATTCATCGTGAATCGCGTCCAGTCAATTAACTCGTCCCGGGGGAAAAAACGGAGAGCAGCGCGCGCTTTACCGCGGCCGCTCCCGCGGATTCCGCGCGAGAGATGCACGTTTGTTGCGGGAATACGTAATGGGGACGGACGACAGTTGAATTGGAAATTCTTGGAGTTTAGCTGCGAAGCGAGGGAGTGATTATGGAGAAAACAATTGGAAGGAAGATTTAGATTTGCACACTTTCTTAGTTTGATTAAATATTATGAAATATTCAATTATTATTCAATATTTTATCTTCTTATTTTCTTTTTTTTTTGTTTAATTAAAAAATTGACAGATATTTTTATTTCATGGATTAAAAATATTCTTTGTTATAAGAAATTGTACGAAAATATAATATTTAAAAGTTGAGATTGAGAGAGAGAGGAAAAATTATGATAGTCAATATAAAAAAATGATTGTCTTTCATTCGTTCGAATCATATTAATCTTTATTAGAAAAGAATTATTATATTTATGAAAGTGGAAAATAGAAGAAGGAAAGTTAAGTTTCAAAATATTCTGAATGCAATGATTTCCTTCAGGACAATTTTTAAATCAGTATGATGTATTTGCAATATAAAAAATAAAAACAACTGTATATCTGCTATAATCATTATTTCATACACGCATCGACATAAATCTAAATCATCATTTATGTCAAGTAGTTAAGTACAAAGAATTTAGTTGTTATTTCATAGCAACTTATATAAGTAACCACGGTGGTTAAATTATTGTTCGTGAAACGCATGTAACTCACACTTCTATTTCCTCTTTTAAAATTTAATTATATAATCTATTTGTATAAAAAATAAGAATATTTTATTTTCTTGTAAAATATTTGAATCGAATAACTTTCGTTCTAATATTTCTGATAAGTATTATTAGATAAATTTAATATACAATATAGAAATACCGGAATATTAGAAATTGAAGCAATAAAAAAATTAAGAATATTAAAAAATTACCGTTAAGATATTAAATTTCCATTAAATCTTATTAACCGAAATCATTATCCATGTACAATTAAATGAAAACTTTATCAGAAATTACGTACAATGTTATTATACAAATAAAGTCAAAACCGGAATGAAAAGTTAATCAAAATAATTATACAAGACATACATATCACAGGTGTTAAATTCTCTGTACGGTATATCGAACAATATATGTTCTCCCCTCCAGTCCGCCTAATGAAACTTCTACCTCCGTGAATCTTGTGTACATGCTCATAACTATAATCCTTCCTTCCATTCACCGACGCGATTCATCAACACGCGAAATAGCCGAGGAAAAATAGAGCTCACGCAATTAAACGATTAACCCTAGCCCAGGCTCAGGCGAATGAATCTCGTAATCGACACGGAGCTGAAGCCCACTCCATTGTACCGTTGCGTTCCATTCAAAACAAAAGCTGGCTCTCGTATTCAACAGCGAGCTAAAACGCGCGCATGTATAGCTGAACGGAGGTTGGAAAAAGCCACGAAAGGCCGAGTGTTCGGTTGCGTATTCGGATCCGTTTATTGAGTGCACGGCCGGAAGAGAGACGGAAGAGGAAAAGGGAGGAGAAGGAGTGGAACCAGAAAGGGTGGAACGAGGAGGATACGGCGCGAAGAAAACGGTGGTGATGCCACGCGCGACGGAGATACGTCGGAATTTTAATATTCGTTGGCGGATTGGGCAGGAGGGGGCCGGGGATGTAATCCCCTTGACAAACGGCCGCCTGCTCCCTGATGCCTCTTGACAAACAGGGGCCATCGTTTCTCGCGGCGCGGCTTTCGAACGAAACAAGCGGACGTGGAAGAAGAAAAGATCCAAAGGAATATTTCGAGGGAGAGAGGCCTTCTGGATCGAATCCAAGCGGTTTCGCCGCGCTTTGTCGCCGAAACAAATTGCTCGTTCTTCTCGGGCTTGGTGGGTTTCGCCTTGCCCTAGCGATAATTGCATCGGTCGTGCTCGACGAGTTCGTGAACGCGCCGAGGAAAAATGGCGGGGACACCGGGGATCCTGAGAACTCACTGATTTCTTTTTCAGCCGTGATCCACGAAAACGATGAACGGCGGCGGTTGAAATGGTTCTGAAAAGTGGTTAGTCAGCGTGCATTAATTTTTCTGAAGAAATTTCTATAGTTATGTAGAGATTCATTGAATCGTTGTAGATTTCCATGATTAAATACTATTCTAGTAGAAATTATTTAATGCATTTAATTATTATATCGTGTATATCCTAAACTCTCTGAATTTCGAACAATAGTATTCATTGAGTTAGAACGGCATATCGAGAAGTTATATTACAACAAAGGAATAACATTAATGATTCATGAAATGGTCAGGAATACTTGGTATATGTGTTCACGTTTAAAAAATAAAATCTATTCTTAAAATTAAGTCAGGGAAGATGTCATCAAAGAAGAATCTATCAAAGAAGAAGATTTTTTAAGAAGATTAATAGAATAATGATTTACAATCAATCACAATTCTTTATAATTGAAAAAGATTTCATTTTATAATTATAGTGCAATTTATTTTTAAAATTCTTTTCAAATTTTGTATGTAATTAATAGATATAATCTATTATGATTTACATATTCATAAAGTATATAAAGATTGATTGATCTTGAATGGAAATTTTTAGAAAAACAATTAAACTTTATTCACAATATTTTCAGAATTAAATATTCTATTCTTTTAATTCTTCTTTCTTATTACATTGAACGGTAATTTTACTTTGTTTCAACCTACCAATAATTAGTCACTTATCGATGATTAATATTCTTAAAAAGAGGAAACACGAAGGGACACATAACATATTACAGAACAAAGATACTAGTAAACTGTGGAGTTGCCGTCAACGAATGTGACGGAATAAAAGAGAAATTCTCGAAGTAGAGTCCTCCCAGCACCACAGCCAATATTAATATCGTCGAACGTAGCCAACCTCGTGGCGAGATTCCTCGGCGATTCTATTTCTAACTCGTTCCTAAGCACCGTAAATCGTGGCCTCTTCGCGGTTCGTGGTTGTCCGAGGAACAGCTGCGTTTCAAGAGAATCCCAGAATTCCACGGGAGGAATATCCGCGAAGACCAACCCCATTCATCTTATCTATGCGGCCAACAATTATCCGTATCTCGTTACGATCTCGTCCGTGGAAAGGCTCGACCTAATCGACAATCTCGTAAAATGCGCGAAACGAAACATTTTCTTCGCGTGTCTAATGAGAGTGGGAAAGTATTACAAACCTGGAGTTTATTATAGCGAGAAGAAGAGAGGTCGCGAGGAATCGCAGGGAATCTCGAGGAGGAGAAGAATGCATCCAGACGAGAGATCGTGCCACGCGCACCACGTCAGAACCGTGGAGGAGGAATGGAAAAATGGTGGGCCAAGGTGAAAAGGGGGAGGTGAGGACGCGAGGGGCGGTGATGTACAATTAATTTCGAAGCGTCGCGACGAGAGGGGCGCGCCTCGGTGTGGATCTGCATGCAAGAACAATTAGCTACACCTCCTTGTGGCCTGGCTCCGCGATAAATCAGCGAACCGCATTACCGCAACGACCAGCGTGCACAATGCCTGTAATTCTCGCCCACTCTGCGAGACGCAACACACCGTCGACTGGACACAGTCTTGGACGCCGATAAAGGACAACCTCGAGAACGTGGTAATGAGAGGATGGACGTGCGTCTTTCTTTCTCAAGGTGTGTATTACACGTGGAATCGTTTTGCTGGCTTTCGGTGGATGGAGTGTGACTCGGGGATGAAAAGTTTCTTTTGTAAGAGAAATTGTAGATCGTGATCTTTTGTCGAAAAAATTCTTAAGTATTCGTGTCTTCTTGATCCTCGGCAATTTTAAATGTATCTTCTTCGAATGGCTTGTCCTTATTTACAGTTCCGATGAATAATTGTCTATTTTACAATTCTGATATACTTTAAGTAAATAAGATAGATATTTTCAAGAGACTTTCAGTCACGTCCATCTAAAACTTCGGTTCGTATTTTTCTTTCGCCAGTCCCAAGTATATACAATTCGTGTTTGCATCTTTAACGCTTCAAGCTCTGCCCCTCCCCTAATAAACATTTGCAGCGATTCCCTGCATCCTCACAAAACAAAGGAGATAAGATTCGAAATGTGAACCACTCTCCAATTCTACGAATCGAGTACGAATGACGAAGGCTCGTAAATATTTTAACCACAACCATTATTACTCCAACTCCTTTTCAATGCTTATCCAAACATCTCAATCGACGTTCATCAACGTTCACTCAAACGTTCATTCGTCTTAAATATATACAATATACATATATATATATATATATATGTTTTATCTATACTAAGGGTCAAGATAAAGGAGTTAAAATACACTGTAGATATTTAATAAATCGCCAAGGAAGTTGTGCGAGGAACAATGGGTTAAGACTCGTAAATGTAGCCGGTGGAAGGGACATCGACAGGGCGATAAAGCCTCGTGGAAAGAGTGTGGCGTGCACGCGCGCGTGTTCACGGCGGGTGAGCCGATGCCACGACGAGCAAGCGCTGTTATCGTGTATCGGTACATCGAGCACCCGCGCTTACGGCCGATCGAGCGGAAACCTTTACTGCCTCCGTATCCGTAAATCGCCGTGGCGCTTGCCGATTTTATTTACTGGCTTCGCGGCCACGATGGAATCCTCCAAAGGGGGTGGCGGCCACCCAGAGAAGGTGTATTTTTTGCCGAACGTGGCGATTTATCGCCGCGCCCAAGACTGGACGCTCGAGAACAATACCATAGATAATGGACACGGAATGGTTTTCGTAGAAACCGGATCACCCGTTACGTTCTCTTTTAAAAGTTCTCCTGGAAGTGAGGATTCTCAAGAATTTTCATCTCTGTCAAAGAAATGAGAATTTAATGCGGAAAGATTACGTTAAAAGAGCTTCATGTTTGTTAAAATTAATTGAATGTATGCATAGGCGATTCATTTGATTTTAATATTTTGATTTTATACCATTATAAAAAAACAATTCTGATAGAAATTTGATTTGAAGAGAATATATTATTATATATTTCTTTCGTAAAGAATATTTAATCAATTATTATTTTTTTAAATGGAATTATATATATTTTTTAATGCATCGATTATTACAGCTCGATATTCTCTATAAAAAAGGTATTCTATATATACTTAAAAAATTATTTAATAACAGTAAAAGGTACAAGAAAAATTAAAAAAAATACGATTTATGAAAAGATATATGTACAGGATATTTTATTTGATGAAAAATGTTTCAAATGAAAGTTGAAAGGAGATTGGTATTTTATTTTTGAAAAATAAATGTAATTTCATTTCAATTTTTCATAATTCCTTTTATATAAAACATTTTTTTCTATAAAAATTTGCTTTTTTCATTCTATTTCGAAATTTAATTTAATAAATTATTTCACCTATAATAAACTCGATTCTAAACGAATATCCAAAATTGCCAACATTCATCATTGGATTCCGATTATTACGATCAACCCATCTATACGCGACGTACTTTGTTGCTAAACTATACACAAGCAGTAGCAATATTACGTATCGTGCACGTACAACGAGAAGCGGTTTTCGACGTTGCACCGAGATTCCATCAACGATCCATCAAGGAGATAAAGGGCGGATCGATTTGGCCCGAGGCACGGGGAACGGGTTGAAGTCTTGTGTATATATATATATATATATATATATATATATATATATATATATATATATATATATATATATATATATATATATATATATCTGTGGCAAGAACCGTGCCGGACTAGATTCACTTGATCAATCATTCCGACAGTTGAAGGATGGATCGACTCGCGATGTTTACGTACATAACTGTCGGCTTTGAAATTTCTTCTCGTTACCGGTTTTCCCTTTTCCTCAACTTTGGTACCAGCCATGAAACGAGATCGATCTCGCAGAAACGAATTTTTATCCGTTCGATTTACTAACTAATCCTTTGGAATATTTTTGCTACACGATCACTCGTATTCGTGTACATCAGAAGAGGGAAGAGAGGCCGACTTCTCGGGGAACAAGAGCGACAGGCCGCGGGGGCGGTCAGACGGCATTAAAACGCGCGCGAGGAGAGAAGCTCGCCTTCCTCTTTCGCGGCAGAGAGGCAACAATTGGAGCGTAATTATGAGCTGGGACGACGGGTGACTCATATCCAGTGGTCGTTTCGTGGGTCGCTCGCTCTTTCTTTTCTCTATTCTGTCCTTCCCCTTCTCCTCCTCCTACTTCTCCTTTTCTTGCGCCACCCGAAGGAAAAGAAGTGTCTCGTTGTCGGCGTTTATCCGCCTCGAGCTTGCGGTTTCTGACCGCACGTTGCGACAACCACGGATCTAAGGTTTCGCTGGCCCCTATATACGCGTGGATGATTAATTCTCGAGAATCGTTTGCCGAGGTAAATAATTTTTGGTTATAGGCGTGGGTTGCTCGGTCAAATTATCGTATTTTGGGTATTATAATTAAAGTGTCGTGAACTGTGTTCAAGTGAGTACATTGACGAAGATTATGCAAAAGAAAGATTACGTGTGTAAATAATTTTATGTTTTTCGATTTATCTTTATAGAATCATTTTTTATCTTACATTTTTTTTCTAGAGACTTTGAAAGAAAAATTTGTGAGAAAATTTATCAAGTTTAAATTTCCAGGACAGGATCGATCTATTGATCTTTCACGTAATTCCATTAAGGACTTAAAACATCTGAAAATTCCTCTCAATTCACCAAAACCTAAATACCCTAACTCGTAACCCAAACATTGATCCATCGAAACAGCACTTAAACACGCCCTAAGGGCAAGCCACTTAAATGAATCGCGAAACCCTTTTGATCCTCCGACTCCTCTCTCACCCTTTCAATCATCCCATGTACGCAAACTCATTCCTTCCAGTAAAGTAATCCGTTAACGGACGAATGAAAAGTCTGCTGGCCCCACGATCAGTCATCGGCATTCTGCCTGTCATCGCGTACCGCCTCGAAGTAATCGTCGCGTCACTCGTGCCCCATAAAATCATCACGGATTTGTATACGTATAAGTATATACGTCCCTGACGTGCGAAGGCTGCGAAGCGTAACGCGCCCATTCATCCCACACCTCGTCATCGGTGTCCGGGTTCCGGAGCAGGACGGCATGGGAGCGCACGCGTCAGGAAACGACGACCACGCACACGAAATAGTAATGCTTGCACGTATGCTCTCGCGTGTTTTCGCATCGTGACGCGGCTTGATAGTCGTTAAGGTTTATCGCGTTACCTTGATCTGCCTGTGTTGTGCACCTAAACCTGTCTTAACGAGAATTCAGATGTTAGATCGTTAAATAAAGTTTCTACGGATTTTTTCGATCGATTTTTTCTCTTCAAAAATTATCGTAATATAACAAAAATTTAATAGATGAGTGTATAATATAATTTAACAGAAAGAAAAGAAATAGTAAATAATTTTAATTTAATGTAAATGTAGATTAGAAAGTATTTAAGATAAATGAATATCACAATGAATAAAATTTAATTGAAGTTATTGCATTTAATAATTGATTAGTTTATTAATTAAAATTTATTTATTTATTTATTATTTTCTTAGTTATTGTATAAAGATATATATATTTATTATTAGACTCGAGGTTTCAATTGGAAAGATAGGAAAGCAAAGAATTATAGTACGAATTCCTCGGAGACCATCGAATAGTCTGCAATTGAATTTTGAAGTTATAAGCAGCGATCGAAATAAGAGAAAAAGAAATGATGAAAAAAAGAAAAGAAAAAGACAAAAAGAGAAATAAGATAGAAAGCAATCACAATCGACAATTTTTCGATTTTCTTCCTTCATTCCTTTCTATAATATTCTTATTATAGATCTATTCTCTCGATTCTAATTGTCTCATAAATCGTTAATCAATCAATAAAAATATAATTTGGAATCCAATCTATTGATAACGATCGATTCGTTATGAATCACCTTAGACTATCAACCATGTGGGCAGATCGATTTCGGGGATGAAGAGAAAATCATCGGGGGTGTTCGTAACAAGCATGTAGGTTGTCATAGACGTGTAGGCAGATCGATGGAAATAGCAGCGAGAAGATAATTGATCGAAATTACAATAGCGCCACCTATTGTAACACCGAGGTAGATGCTGATGAACAAAAACGTAGGCGAACCGATTAGCTTTCTGTTCCACGTAAATTCTTCGTTCCCCTTCGAATTATCGAGAATTATATTCCAGAATTTTGGTTTAACAACTCCCAACAATCATCACTCTTCTTCCCGAGAGACTTTCTTCGTTTCGATACAGGAAACGGGCAAATCGAAAACAATCCTCGAAGCAATTTAACAGCACCGCTTCCGCCCCATTTTCGACGAATCCTCGAAACAATTAGACCCTTTATGAGGCTCGTAGGGCATTAAGAAGCCGCAAAGAAGATGCGTTTCTCTCGCGTCACGGCCGAGGGGAGACGAGGAAGTTGTTTAAAGTGACGCCAGCCACGTGTTCCTCCTAGCTCCAAGTGCCGTGGGTAACAGTGTAGTCGTGACAAGAGTTCAAGAGGGACGGTGCATCATTCAAGACGATAAGAAAAAGAAAGAGAAACAGCTAGGTGGTTTTATCTCTAGATAGAAGATCCTGTTCACCACTGTTTTTTTTTCTCCCCTCTCTTTTTTCCTCTCTCTCTTTTTTAAAGAAAAATCCATTAGAAACAACGAAGATGTTGGATCGTTATTAATACCAACGGGAAGTCCATTATTCTGGCTTGAGATTTAAGCACACTTTTAACCTCACCAGCCTTATGCGTATTTATGATTTGTTATCCTCCGTCGGCCACTGGGCCCATTACCGCCTCTCGCTTTGCGCCTCGGCCGATCCACGACCTACGCGTTCCGATGGGATAGAAGATTTGTTGTGCGTAAATCACGCGTGTGAGAGCTCGTCTTCAACCTCGCCACGCTTCCACGCTACGATCGTGACTATTTATTTATCTTTTCCTTTGGCCCTGGGATTAATTGCGATCGACGTGGATACGGACGCAGAATCTTCTCGCGATTCGTGGGAAACCCGGTAATCGAGACGTTCGCGATGAAGCGAAGTTGAAATGAAACTGTGTCGCATGCGATGGATCTGATTCTAGAGGTATTCGGGAAAATCTGATTTTGTAAAAGAAATGGTGAAATTGAGAAAGTATGAAACGAAGAAAATTAATAACAAGTATACTTATACTTTTTAAAATGAATTGTTAAATTTGAAGAAAAAATTTGGCTAATACGAGATTCTATGAAGTTTGAATATTTTTACAATTAATTATTTTATATAAATTTGATTTTTATGTTTCGTATTTAAAATAAAGATATATGATGTAACAAAAAAGATTATAAAACAAAATCTTTGATTCAATCATAATCATTGTTGAAATATTAAAAAACAAAACAGAAAAGAAAAATAGATTTTCGTATAGAAAATATTCTTATTTTTTAAATTTAAGAAATAAGATTTTTTGGTTTAAAACTTTTTTAAATAATATATTTCAGACAATTTTTACAATATTTTTTTATAAAAAATTTACAAAAATATATGTAAAAAAATGATATCAAACAAATTAACAATAATAAAACTTAAGAAAAAGATTTCTTCCTCATTCAGATTTTTTTTAACTCTGAAACCTTTTTATCTTTTACCATTGAACCGAAATTTACTGCATTCCTTCAAGATGATTTCACAATTATTCGCCAAGAGGAATACATTAACCAATGTTTTTCCATTCGAATGAATAACCCAATCGCTCTCGAAGCTCGTTTAGGACGTGTCTCGAGTGGATCCGCAAACTCGCCCATGAATGAACTCATCGACGACGCTTTTAATGGAATTCACGCCGGTTTCTAAGTCCAACGCAAACTACACGTGGCAAATATTTGTTGCAGCGGTGGAGGGAAACAGGGGAGAGGAAGGGATCGGATACGAAGTTAAATGGTTTAATGCGAAAACGATGGTCGCGGACGCCAGAATGGATCTGAATGCGGATCCCCTCCACTCCCCGCAAAAGCTTTGAACCCGTTTGCTGCCGGGGGGGAATGAAACTGTAAAGCGATTCAAAGAGCTAAGGAAACATTAAAGTTTTAAAGCGGTAGCCGTGCACCCAGGGTTGTTAAATTCCTGCCCCGTCGTCGCCCTTCACCAATTTCATACGAGAAATCATACGACTTTGCGCGAAACTTCCGTATCGCGTACGGAGGAAGGGTTTAATAATCTTCAACCGGGGTGGTAACTCACTGCCACAATCGATGAACGGGTTTAATGCACTTCCGTGCGCGAAACTTGCCCCTCCCCTCCCTCAGACTTCGATTCAAGCGAGGAACTTTGATGTGATTCACTTAACGGGTGTAGTGTATCTTCCACTTTTGCGATATTTCTATAACTTTCTCGTGTAGTTAGGGTTTAAGTGCGCGTGGAAGGTATACATACGAGAAAATTTTACGATAACAAGTTTATTTGATGTAGGAGATTTTTCACGAAGTTTTCGTGATTAAAGTTTTGAAATATTAGTCAATATCTTTATTTGGAAAAATACTATATCGTACTATCGTACTATTTTTTTATGTTCATTAAATTTTAGACTAATTGTTGAAAGATTTCTTCCGTGAAAATTTCATTCAATCCTAAATGGAAGTACATATGTGTTTTATTATATTTATTATTTTATATATATTTTTCAAATTTTTTGTAAAAAAGAATACATTTCATTGAAAAATATATAATTTAGATAATTCAATATTTTTCCTAAATAAAACTACGTAAATTCCTATTTAATTACGATATCCACGTCTCATACCTCATCTAATATCCGTCCCATAAATACAACATAAATACAATTCAAAGACTTAAGTATCCCCGAACCTCGTGGATATATCATCCAAAACTCGAAAATTACACCCAACCCCATACTCCTGACAAACTTTCCAATAACAACGGACGCAAATAATAACTATTCTCTCCTTAAACTTTCGCCAGAATAGAAGCAGAGACAGGCAGCGATCTCGACAGTGTGCAGACAGACAGACAGTTGCGAGTCATCTCGAGTAAGATCGTGTGGTGGCCCCACTTTCCACGGAAGAGGAAAACGGGCACGTACACCGGCCGGCCAGGTGCGCGTATTTGCGCTACGTCTGAGAGGACAGTACGTACCGTCAAAAGCTGGCCCGTTCAAACGCAGACGGATGTGTTTCCTCAACCCGTCTCCGTTCCCTGGAGCTTTCCATTCTGCGATTCCACAGAACGGTATACCAGGCGACCGCGGTGCACACCGCGGCCGGTTTGCGTTACCACGGCGACAGTGGGCTTCGAAGGAAGGAGTCGAAGGAGTCGGTTACGAAACGTAGCTGTTCGGCCAACCGGGAAACAGAAACGGACGGACGGCTGGGTTTGGGTAGGGCATCTCCGTGGGTGGATCGTCGGCGACCAGACCTCTCGATTAATGAGCTACGCGTGTTAGACGCATGTAGACACGGCTCAGGTACACGTAGACGACCGGACCTCGATGCTATAAATTGGTAACTCGCGTAGAATTAGAGGGAGAACCGTATCGAGAGTTGCGTCACGCGTCCGTCTATTCGAATCTAGCGACAGGTGCATCGCTCCCGCCATTATCAGACTATGGGGTGCATAGGAGATTAGAAACGGTGGACAGGTATCGGTTAGTTTTGTGAGACTTTCCGTCGCGACTGTGCATTAAGAATGTGGAGAATTGTCGATGTCTCGTTATGTCTCTTAAGTTTTATCTATAAAAGTACGACCGATGTGGAAATTAAGTTTTTTTAGAAATCGTATGTTCGCGTATTTATTTGTATACTTCGTATTCGTAAATCGTAATGCAAAGTTTAAAATGTTAAAATTATCGCACAATTTTTTCGTATTTAATAAATTCATATTTATAGTATATAGATTTTTTTGTGAATGAAATGAAATCAAATACAATATAAGTTTAAATTATTTATAATTATGTATAGCTATTTAGAATGGAATAAAATTTCTGCAAATTTTTATTCACGATTCATATAGGAGGTGTTCGTAAATTTGATATTTTTTTACAAGCTTTGATTTTCAAGAATATTAAATATATAGTAATTTTCGATTTTTCTTGAAAAACTGAAGAAATTGATAAATTAATATTCGGGAATTATTCATGAATTTTATTTCACAAATTTTATTACACGAATTATTAGCGAATATATCTTTATGTTTAAATTAAAGTTTGATCAATCGATTTTATTTGAATCAGCAATAGCATTCAATGGCGAAGTTTCTGAATAAAGCTACAGCTTTTTAATCTTTGCAATTTTACAGTTTTATATATGACACATATGTAATTATTTTTATGTAATTATTATATGTAATTATTTTTTGAAAAATATATTATAATATATTTAAAAATTTTTAAATATTTTCAATCAAATTTTTGTAAATATGATTAAAGAAATGCAGTTTAAATAGAAATATGTTTTATTTTTCAAATTCAAATATAGTGTGTTTATTATATTTTGAACAATACTTTGGTACTTTTAACGTATGCATTTTATAAATTTCATATAAATGAATAAATATCTGTAGTTTGATAATAATATAAAAGTAAAACAAAACAAAATTAAGCTAATGCATAGTTATTAAAATTTTTTCTTCCAATTCAGTTTAAATATATTTTATTCAACTATATATACTTAAAAATTTGAAATAACAAAATTTTTATTCAAAAACCAGATTACTTTTATTAAAATTAAACGTAAAAATATAAATATGAAATATAAATATGAAATAAAAAATTAATTCTATCGAAGTTAAATTTCATTTATAAATTTTGTCGCACAATTCATATTTTCAGGATGTTTTTTCTATTATTCTGTTATATTATAATAGATCAATTGTCACGTTAATATATCATACTCGAAAATCGTATCGAATGTTTCGATCACAACTTCAATTAAAGATTCGACATTCTATTTATTCTGTCAGATATAAACTAGCGAGATCATTGGCGGTTCAAACATAATTCAATGTTCCGCCGTTGGAAACGAATAATTAACCCCAAAGTGGATTATAAATCTCGCCTCGATGGAAGACAAGCCACGTTCAACGAGATCTCATCGGAAATGTTTCCATTAGCACGATTTCCCTGCTTCCGCCATCGTTCCATCCCATTTTCATCGCAGCCATGTATTTTAATCGATCCCACTCCCAGCCTAGTGGATTCGTGAATCGCGAGAAATCATCCTGGCCAAACGGATTGTAAGTCTAATGAAAGAGGGAAAGAGAGAGAGAGAGAGAGAGAGAGAGAGAGAGAGAGAGAGAGAAAGAGAGAGAATTGGCTAAAGATGCGTTTGGCAGGACGCCCGGGCGTCTTCTTGCAAGAGGACTCCATTGGATGAACCACTAATTATTAACCGTCTTATCTTAAGAAAAGATAATTTTGGCAACTCGATGGAGTGACTTAATGTCTCGCAATCAAAACTACAATCGTGTTATTCAATCTTCTTGGTAATGGAAATGCATTGTTCTCGATGCATTGCTTTTTACAATGGTTGATAATTTTTAACGCGACGAGACGGTTAAAATGGTTTGGATTATAAAAATTGAGGGAAACAAACGGTGAAAATTCGCAGAAACGAACGAAGATTTTTTAAAAAACTTCATTGATTTCTTAAAATAAACTAACTTTCCCTCATTTGTTGAAACAATAGAAGAAATAAATATTTTTATATTGTTAACATAGATAGAATCGTTTTTGTCTATCTACTTTTAACAGAAACTTTCAAATATTACAATTGGAATTGAAATATTTAGATTCTTTTCTTCCTAGAATTTTTATCGAGGAATTGAATGAAAATGATTGTTAATCAAATTTTATAGATCAGAAGATACTTCGTTTCTAGATTGTTTTATTACGCTTTTTTATCCACCGCTGTTTTTTCATTTTACATTATTATTTTTTTTTTTATTTTCTTCCGCTCCCAGTACCGCTGTTCTTTACCGCTCTTATTCTTTATTCCCTGTTCCTGTTTCGCTCGACCTCATTTTTCATTCCTTTACTGCTCCACTCCCCCGCTACTTAACTGCTCCAGTTTATTCTCTACTACGCGTTTTTACTCCGCTTCGTTCCTCACTACTGTTTTATTTCTCTCGTGCCATTTTTCCACAGAAACCCCTAGGTTTACGTATGCCGTCTTATAGTACTGAGCCCGACGTAATTGCTATTCATTCTCAGTTATACGATCATTCAAGTAAAACATCAAATGATACACGATATAGAGACAGAACAATATAGGAACGTCAATCAATTTCAAAAACAATTATTACAATTACAAAATACATTTAGCCTTGTTTATCGAAATACTCAGACTGTTTCTTTCTTGTTTCTACTTTGCTTGTTTATTTTATCCCCCTCTCAGACTGTTTTTCTTCCTACTCTGTTTTCTATTCTATCTTTTTTTCGGTTCCATTTTTTGTTCCATCCCTTTCTTTTCATTCATCTTTCGATTTTTTGTGCCACTCTGTCTATTCCTTTCTTCTCTTTTCATTTCTCCTCTTTATTCTTCTTCCTACCTTTCTTCCAATTACCCTCTTTTCCATATCGGCACATCTAAGAAATTCTATAATTTCTCGACTCTACATTCCACCGATAAATATCCTCGAATGTGCAACTAATTCCAACCGGGAGGGAGAGCCAATAATCCGCAACGAGGGAATAAATCAGTCTCCCTTGGAGGAAGTAAAATCGAAAAAAAAAAAAAGAAAAAGTATCGCAACATCGACGGGAGCAATGTCATTATCACTCAGTCGCCTCGCAACTCGAATGCAAGACGTGAAATCGTTTCCTCCCATCGGGATCCAACAGCGTCCACCGAGGACGCAGCGAAGCATGACAGGATCGGTCGGCCAGATAAAACGAGTAACCTGTTATCTCGGCCATTTCTAATCGGGCTCCTCCTCCTCCCTACCTCTTCCGCGGGTTCAACGGCGCGTATAATTTACGCTAAGCTAATGTAATCATTACAAAAGTAGCTATTCGCCGCGGGATGTCCACCCGATGATCTTGAAAGCTTTTGGACCGGCCTCTTCCGCTCGTCTCGATCAGCCACCAGTCGGCAACCGTCGCAACCCTCGGTTAAACTGGTTTCAGGCATAATTGGACGCGACTACGGGTAGCTTTTAGAACGAAGAAGACGATACGCTCCAACGAGAAGTAGCCTGTGTGTCGCCGTTAAATTTATTTCGCCGTCCTTTTGCCTCCCCTCTCCCTCCCCCTTCGAGATCGCTCTTTGAATCTTGCTGCATTTCTTGATCCGGATGCTAAATCTTGAAAGACTTGTATGCATCGATCTTTCTTGAGTTACGATTGAACGAATTTTGAAGGATGTGATATCTCGGCTAGAAATCGGGTTTTTAATGTTTTTATGAATGATTTAATATTTTCAAGATTTCAAAAATTTATTCCAATGAATATGAATATATGAGTTCTCAGAAATATGAAATATCACGAGTTGTACACTCTCGTTTGAATTATTCATGATTGAATAATGTATATAAAAATTTGAAAGATTTAATTTTCATTTCATGGATTATGATTGAGGAATTTTTAAAGTTTGGGATATTTGAATTTTTAATTGTTTCAAAATTAAATTCTTGTTTTTTTTTTTTTACGTACGATGTTTATGTAGATTAAAATTTAATCCGTTTCGATAAAAGAAATGCAATATCAATCGTAAAAGGAAAAGAAAAACTTAAGTTAGAGAAGAATGATAATTTTACCACTTAATTAAAAAATTATTTATTTAAAATTATATACGAAAAATTTCTGAAAAAGATAGAATTTCATGGAAAATAAATATATAAACTATATAAAAATAACGTTTCATGTTCCATACAATGTTTCCTTACTTACTTACAATTTATATTTATAATCTATTTAATATACAAATATTATACATATTTATCAAATGAATTCTTTTCCTTCAAAGTGTATATTTACTTTTGATTCTCTCGTTATATTTATGTACGTGACACGAAATTTCAGTGAGAACAAGTTAACAAAATACAAAATTTTCCCAAGAATCTCCGCTGATTGAATCCGCGAGACGTTTCTATTGTTAAATGGAATCAGCCGAAGGAGAGAGACATTCCATTTCCATCCAGAACTGCGGAAAGGAGGAGAGAAGCAGTTCCATGACGCGGAGCGTGGCAAAACTATCAAGAAACGATTTGAGGGCGACGCCCGATGCATCCTGACAGATTGCGCTCAATTTACGCAATTAGGGTAACGAAGAGTGGAACACGTGTCGACGGCAGAAACGCATTCGAAAACGAGCGCGTCCGTGAAGCCTTATGCATTGTGTAGATCTTTATCACCTAACAATGCGGTAACGAGCGCCATTAGCTTTTTGCTTTATTGCGTTACGAGTCTCCTGCAGCGCCAATTCGACACGAGGGATCAAATAACTCTCATTAAGACAAACGAGTTAAATAACTCACTGATCATGGGTGCACGGTCTCGTGACGTATGCCTGTTTCCAAAAAAGATGGAATGGAGCTAAAGAAAGAGGGGTCCACTAATTTTTTTCCAGTAATCAGGGAAGGGAATATGGACCACGCCTGTCCCAACTCTCTATCGATCTTCGTTTATTTTAAAATGCATTCGTTTCGTTAATTGTGATGTGGAATTTTCGTTTACATCAGTTCTAGAATGTATTATTTCTTGGAAGCGTATAAATTTTTCTTGTATAATATATTTTTACAAATATTTCTTACTGCTTTCAAGTCCATATTTTTAATTACTGCATATATAAAGATAAGTTTCTTACATTACATCATCACTTATTTCTAATTTTTCATTTTCGATAGTGAAGCATTATCTTGTTGTATCATTACTCTTAATCTTTTTTTCAAGAGTTTAAAATCGTGACCGATTTTTCATTGATAAAGATTCTAAATCTGAAATATGAAATTAATTAATCAATGTTGATCTTACATTCTTCAATATTCCATTTATTTTATCAACTTATAGATTATAGAATTATATATTTGTTATATTTTCATTGTCTTCCTATTTTTTTCAGAATTAATTTAAAAATATTTCTTTATCAGACATTCTAACTATCGACTCTTTAAATTTTTCTAATTCTTTCTTCGTATCTTTTTTAATTCGATTTAAACATTACATTGTACTCTAAATATTCGAAGCTTCTTTAGCTTTAGTATTCAAAAACAGATATACGATAATTTATTACAAAATTATCTGCTTTTCAAGTTCGTAAATTTTTTTTCTTTAAAATGCTAACCATGCGACCGTAAATATTCTTTCGAATTGCTCTGTGACAGGGAATGAATGATGTTCCGGGTAAAAAAGTGGCGCGACGACGTAAACCCAATAGGAGCATCCCCTGTTCCGACTTTTTTATTAATGAACATTGTTCCCCTTCGCGAGAAAGGGAGGCATTCAGAGGCATTCCCGTGATTCGAGTCCCAAATCCCTAACGTTCCTCCTTCGATCTTTTCCCTATCTACTTCTTTCTCTATACGCCTATTGACTCTCATAATCTTTCCAGGCTATCTCGACTCCTCGATCCTCGTTTCCAAGAATGCACATTTACTTATACGCATTTCTAATTGATCTTCTCTCGATCTTTCCTCTTTCTGTTTTATTTTTCGTTTATATCATAGGATAATATAAATGAATTTCAGCGACGATTACGATGAAAGATTTTCCACGAAAAAAGGAATGTTTTATCGGTAATAAAAGCATCGTAAACTGCCTGGACAAGCCTAGGACAAGCGGTTGCACGGCTTAGCATCCGTCACCAATTAGTATAGGAACTTATCTGTTCGTTATTTACGATCATTGTTTCACTTCTTGGTTCAATAAATAGCCAACCGTTGAAACTATCGCGTAGCCGAGGCCATCGCGAGGACCTCTCGTAACAGGGTTATCGATGTCTACTTCTGAGAAAGGAACAGGGTCAGATTCTTATGCTGACATCTCGAACGTTGGTCTCTTCGAAAAAAGTGGCTTTTCGTGGAATCATCGACGAAATGATTCATATATAGTCTTCAAAAGAGAAACATTCTTGAAGGATTAGATACGATAAAATAAATATGTTCTCATTTTTGCATTCTTCGATTCGAATAGGCCTCGCCATAGCGAAGATAACATAACGCCAGATATCTCGACCCTAGATAAAACGAAGACTAATGAAATGTCTCATTGTTGATTACAAAGAAATTAACTATACTAAGATTTAATGTAATTGTAAACATTTTTTTTTTATCTTCTTTATTCACAAATCTTACGATTAATCGTAAATATGTTTGAAACGCGAGATTAAAAGAATATAAAATTTAAAGTTTCTTGCAGAATTTTAAAAATTATTAAATATTTCATTTTGACAAATTAAAAAAAATTTTTCTTGAATGCACAGCTTAAGAACATCTTTACGAAAGATCTCCTAAAAATCGGCTCGATCTCGCTCGAGAGTATCAATCACCAGCCGCCATTGCTCGTCCAAAAACCGTGATCATCGATACCATCTTCCGTCGAAAAAACGCCGCGTATTTTCAAAGAACCAGCATGCAAAAAAAACTGGTGAAAAGAGAGCAAAGAACGAATCGACGTCTCGATGCTTGTCGGATCCAGAATGCGTCGAAGGCTTTTTAGGACGCCTAGCGCAGTTACTGTCGAAGAGGATCGGGTGGATGGAGGCAGTACAACTAACGACGTGGCAGGTCGAGTAAATCAGGAGGGAGAGTGACGATAAGTTTTTGCTCGTTACAAGCGGTCCGGGAAGCTCATTACTCGGCTCCATCTAACCCTCCTGCACGGGGTAAGGAAGGAACGAGATAGATAGAGAGAGAAAGAGAAAGAGAAGGCCTGGGAGAGAGAGAGATTCGACCTTTTCGTCTACTCGAAGCAGAAGGTATCTCTCTCTTTCTCTTTCTCTCGTCTAACTGAGGGGGAGGAAAAGTTTTCACGCGGTATTTTCCCTCGAAACCAGACAGTTTCCGCGGCGTCCAGTCGACGGGACGCCGGCTTAACCCGTGTTTAAACAAAACGTCGCTGTGGCTAATACGGAAATGGAAAAGTTTCCGGCAAAGGGGATTGGAATTGGATATATGAATCGTTCTGAAGGCGAAATGAGGTGATTCGCAATTCCTGATATTATGTAGATTAATTTTTTTATATATATTGGATTGGCTATAAAATTATTTTTCTTATTTCCACGCACAATTATGGATGATTGAGATTTAAGAACGGAGATTCGACTTTGGTTTATTTTTCATTAATGTTTTTAAAATGTTCAATTTTCTTCTAGTTTTCGAATAGCATGATCATTCAAAATTAACATATTACAAGTTGATTAAATCGTAAATTCTTTGAGGATTATTGGTTAAATAGAGTGATCAAATGATTTAATGATATTATATAGACTATACACTAATATAGAATTGATAAATATCATTTCAAGTCAATTTTATTAAAGTGTTTTTTTCTCAAATTTTATATATCATTTTCATATCAAATTTTTGTAGATACATATATATATATATATATATATATATATATATATATATATATATATATTAGATATATATAACATTTATAAAAATGAATTTTATTTCGTATAAATATTTGCAATTATAATAACTATAAATGGTATATTTTTTGTAATCACTTCGATCACTAATCTAGAAAAATGAAATTATAAAAAATTATAAAAAAGAATATTTAATGATTATATATGGATTTGCTTTAAGGATCGATCATTTTCGTACAATTAGCAGTGTAATCGAATGGAAACATTCTCTTCTACTCTGTGGCCTGGCCAACATTTTTTGGCCAACCACGAATTCCGTGATCAGACGCATGGATAAATGGAGATGCGTGATCGTTTGCAATTCAGAGGAATCCTTCAGTGTACCAGGTTTTGCATTTTCCGCGGTTTGAGAGATTGCGGTTTCAAGGGTGGTTCTGAGGGCACATGGTGGTATAGATGAAAAGGTTAAATGGCAATCGTGGTGATCTATGATTATTGAAAATGATCGAGGTATTTAACATGATCGGTTCTCAGTAATTCTATGAAACGTTCGAGCTATACGTTCGAACTATGAACTCTCGAATAACACGGTACTCGCATTACACGTATGATTCGTATGACAGGGTAAAAATTGGAACGATTTTCGTGTGACACGATACTTCAATTTTCACAGTTCTTATAGAAAATAATGCGGAACACAGTTATCACATTTGTATGAATTTTAAATCTCGGATGACAGGAAGAGATTTGAATAAAATGGAACTAATTAATCTATGTATACTTAACTTGTCGATTTAAAATTATTTATATCCTTTTAAAGTAAATTGTTATAAATTTTATTAATTCACAAGTTTTGCAGCTTAAATTTAAACAACGAAAATTCAATGTGAAAACGATAAAAATATTTTTAATTTTATCTTATAAATAAAAGGATTTTGTAAAATATTATAAGATGTTTTTAATTAAAATTCCATTCGTTCGAATTTTTATTACAAAATTAAAATAATTATGTCACATTGATATCATACATAATCACCTTTATGATATCTATCAATCTTTCAAATGATGAAAATTACTTTTATTATTTTCATTTCAATTACTTTCAAAACTACAAGAATCATCAACTCAGAAACTACTTCACCCAGGGTGAAGCAACCCTAGTGAATCACAGTATGACACATCAGGAAATATATACAATAACAATAAAGCGTGTCGACAAAGCGACAGTTCGAAAACATTCGCCATGAATCTTCGCGCCCCAAATAAAAGGGGGTAATACGGGGTTCGGGATTGGCGAACGTTTACAGCTCGTTTCTGAAGTCCCACTTAACGCTGTGGAGGGCTCATTGGTGTGCACACGAGCGCAATAAAAATCTCCAACAACTTCGCGAAACTGAAATGTTTCTCTGAAGATTCTGATAGAGCATGGATTCCCAACCTGCAATATTTATATTAAATATTTTTTATTTGTTATGACAGATTTTTTTAATATCTTTTTCTATTTCTCCACCAGATTTTTTTAAATTCATTTTTAAAAATAAAATATTATACGTACTTTACATATAAAAATTAATTATGAAAAGAAAATTGCATGTTATGGAAGATTAGGAAATATTGTTATAGATTAAATTATCATTTTCAATTATTTTCAATTATTACAAAATCATAATCATCTTTAAACTTAAAACATAAAATATCTTCTAAAATAAAGATCTTTCGATATAAATAGCTTAATAATTTCACGAAGAAAGTAACAAGCAATTTCATCAAAATAATATAATACCAATAAAAAAATGAAGGTTACTTTTATATATTCTCTAAGCATCCATTTTAATATTATATTAAATATTCTCTTATAAATAAATTTTGCATTTTTTTTATAACATTCTTTCCTTAAAATATATTCACTATAGATGTATAAATATCCTATAATCAGAATCTAAAGAATCCATACATAATACAAATAAAAATTGATTTTTGTCTGATAAATACTTCTCTCTATAAAAAAATATTTTTGCCAAAGTTGAAAACCACTGTGATAAAAGCTATTTTCACGCAACGTCGTTTTCTTCGAAGGGTGTCATAAACATGTAGAATCATGTGGATGTAAACACCAGCGTTTCCATGGGGTGAAAACTTCCTCGCTACGTGTTCCATGTCGTCGATTGATGGAGGATCCACGGGTCTTCGAGTTTGGGCCTAATTGACCATGGCCCGAGAAACTCATTAAAAGTGCGCTCCGGAACTCGAGACGGCTGTGGTAACGAGTGTTGTAATTCGAGATGGAGACTGGTTTCATGCGCCACGTAAACTCGTCGCTAGTGCTCCGATTGCTTGGTCCTTTTCGGTCGAAGTTCTACTTTCGACAGTCTTTCCAGAAGTTCGAGTAATAAGAGATCTTGCAAAGAAGATCTTCTTTTATTCTACAGACCAAGGAGATTGACTTCTCTTTCATCTGATCATTGTATTCTATGTCTGGAATGAATATCTTGAAAATCTTTGTAGGTAAATCTTTTTAGATTTGAAATTTTTGTGATGAGTGATTAAAGTCTCTTTCAGAATTTTGGAATTTTTAAATTGAACAATCTGAAGTAGCTCTACTCTCTATAAATGATATTTTTATTTATTCGTGAATATGAATTGATCATATCTATCAGAATTTCTTAATTTAAATAGATTAAAATAGATATTAAAGTAGATCAACTTAAATTAATTTCTAATTGTTATCACAATATCCATTTTTCTGGATTTATAATCATCAATTCTTTTTAATATTTTATAATGCAGTTACATAAAAAAGTGCTGACGTTTAAAATTAATTAATATTGTAGGATATTTTTATTACATTTCCAATAACGAAATTAAATAACAAATCAAATTTTAATTCGAAAAATCACTTGATTCTCAAGCTCTTATATATGTAACGTCATAGATCGTTATATTTTAAATAATTGACATACATAATTGAAATAATCATAGGAAAACTTTGGATTTAAAATAAAAAGAAATAAATGAGCAAATGAAGTTTTCCCACATCCAGCCACCTGTACGTCCTGTTATTCGATTATTCGGCCACGGTAAATTAATTGATTTATCGAGTCCTCGCCCGGAGGAGAAGTTTCTGTTTATCGCGCGGCATGTAACGGATGAGTTTCCCGGGGTTCCAGCCATCCGACGAAAGTAATCGGCTTAACCGAGTGGCTTCGTTAGATTGGCGAAAAGTTCGTCCCCAGGCGAATTCTCGTTTCGAGTTTTTCCTTTCGGCGCGGGATCTCCCTTTCTCAGCTCCGAAAGATAAAACGATCAACGTTGGTAAACGCACAACAGAGAGTGTCTACAGAGAGTACAGTGTAGTGGTGGCGGTTGGAACATTGAGGAGAAAGTTGTGTCTACGGTTTGGAAAACTATGGTTTCCATGGTAGTCGTGGTCGCATCGATTACGCAGCTGTCAGGCCTCCGTATGTAAAGATGACCTCTATAGCATCCCCGATACGTAATATTATCTTCTCGAGTTGTACAACTGTGTAGTAGCCATGTTGTGTCAACGTCCGTACGACCGAGGGGCCAGACCTCCAGGTTGTGAAAGACGATATTGGGTAATCGATTGCTCGCGGACCGTGCAAGTTGGCGCGCGCCAGGAATTTATCGGTAAGCCTGTGGCCTGCGATCGATGGTTTATCGAATGACACGGTGCTAATAATTGATTGAATTGATTTAACGATTTCGAAAACTTTACGCCTCGAGAAATTGATTCCTGTGGATTCGATCGAGTTACGTTTGTGTCGAGGTTACGTTTCGTGCAGATTATAATCCGTGAAAGACATAGTGACTTTTACGTAATTTTTAAACTTTCCAATTTCTTTTTCTTTAATTTATTACGATTTATTGAATATTTTATTATTTGAAATGCCTCGAGAAATCGATTTATCGAATCAAGATTTCGTACAGAATATGAATTCACGAAAGATACAGGTAATTCTTTATAACTTTTGAATTTTTCAATTCCTTTTTTTTTTTATTTCACTACTATTGCGTTTTATCGAATCTGTTAACCAATTATTGGAAATTAAGTTAATCTTCCATTCGATTTCATTTTCATTTACAAGCGATTAATTCGCATTCTCGAAAACGATGCAATTAAATCGATTTGGGCAAAAAAAAAAAATCGCTAAAAAAATCGTATAACTGTGATATTGTAGTTCTTCGGTTAATTAGAGGCAGGAAATAAATTGTCGTTGACGATGGGGAGGCGAGGGCAGTAGCTGGAAGTCGCAGGTGCTCGTATGCCACCCGGAAACCATTGTTTTCCCATAACCCGTTCGTAACTGCTGGCGCCTCGTATGTTTCTTTAGGATCGAACAGCGGTATTCCAAACGGAGTCGGCATCGGGACGCTCGCGTTTCATTCGAACTCGACCTAAGACAACAAACAGGCAGCTTCCTGCCTGTGAAAAGCGGTCGCTCGAGAGCCCACTCGATCCATCATTCTGGCAAAATTTCTCTTTCTTTGTTATCCTAGATTCGTTAGATTTGTTTTTTAAAAATTCAATTCGTTTTTATAAAAATAAAGTAATTAATAATTTATATTCAACAAATTATTGGTAAATATCGTATGCATTGTATACAAGTGCATGTATTTTGTGAAATTTTTCGAAATTCTCTTGTATGCAATAAATAAGTTTTCATTATTTCTTTATCTATTTTATAGCTATTTTATCTATTTTATAAATTTCTAAAATTATTTTATTTTTATTACACATTTTTTTGAATCCGCGCGTCCATCGCGAATTGAATTTATAAATTTGTTCTTCTTGAAAACAATGAAAATGGACATTTGTTTAATAACACTAATCAAAGAATTAAATATAAAAAATAATTTATTTATAAAATTATCATTATATATTACATGATCATATAATATAAATCAAAAGAACAAAGCACACAAAAATTCCAATTCCCAATACATCTTATTCTCCATCCAAATCCTCTCTCACCATCAGCATTCAGTAAACATCCTCGTCCAAACCCGAGGACGAATGATCCCTCTCCACTTCGAAGAATTCCCCCATACACATACACACACGCATACTTCATCAATTTTATCTATCCCCAAATATCTCCTCGAGAGGTTCCCCCAAAAAACCAATCCTCGATTCCCAAACGGGAAGCGGTCCCTCATTATCGCACCTCGACGCGGTATGTTTGCTCGAAAACGTTCAAGGATACCTTCCAGCCGGAAATAACGGCCCTCTATACGCAGATAGCCGGAAGGAAGGCGTCTTAAGGACAGATTAACGCGGGCATCGATCAAGCTGGCGAGAATCGGTGTTTCTCGGGGGAGGAGTACACCTCTCTCTCTCTCGTTCTTGGTAAACAGCGGTTTACCACGGGGATCACGTTTCCCTGGCCAGGACCACACCCGGCAGCGTTTCGTGTTTGCAGCGTTAGTCGTCTCTAGACTGCACGTGGGCCACGCACGTGCGTGTTTGCGACGAACACGACGCTTCCTGACGCGATAACCGTCACTAAACAGTAAAATCGATGGACGCGGAATATTTGACGCGAGGATTTTTCCTTGGAGGATACCTGGTTGGGTCATTCTACGGCAGGAGCATAGATTTGTATTCAACAGAGGGTGTATATTTTTTCCTTATCTTTTTTTTATTTTCCTGGCTCTTTCTTTTATACTCAGTTTTTTTTCTCAGAGTGTCGAATTTTCCGAGGAGATCCTTACACCAGCTGGTTGGTTGACGTGCCAGGAGTGATTCATTAACTCCAAGTATACTTTCCTTCGGATTATTGGACGTGGATGGAAGTTGAAACGATTGGATCACGTGTCACGTCTCTGGAATAATTTACAGGAAGCTTGGTGATGTTTGGAAACGTTTTAGAGTAATGGATTTTCTTGAGAATAGTTTTATGTGAATACTATATCGATAAAGATTTCACCCTTGTTCATCAAATAATATACGGAAATTGTTTATTAAGTTTTAAATGGACAAATGGAAAAGAAAGCAGAGAAACTATTTTTAATATGTATAAAATCATTTTATACAAAAGAAAATTAGCAGAAATTTAATATTAGTTTTTATTTAACATTTTAATATATTAATAATTAATAACATAATTTTACTCTTATCTAATATTTGGAAATATATTGAAGTTTTATCAAAGCATTTACTCAATTCAAATTCTAAAAAGTAAAGAAATATTAAATAATATATTTCAAGTAAGGAAGCAATTATATATTCATTAAAATCCGATATTTACGTACGTATATACGTATATATTATACAATACATTCTCTTTTTAATCGAACATATAGACGAAACGATATTTCTTATAGTTACACACGAATTACAAAAAGAAGAGTCTCCAACGTCGACAGATGATCAGAAAAAATTGCAAATGTAACACGAAATGATTCCCGAAAGACAAAACCGTATTCAAAAGATGCAGAAACATATTCTACTCTCTCTCACCATCCTCTTTATACCAATGTCCCATTGAACGCAACTTATGGAAGACCGTTCCACGAAGTTGCCTCGCGGATTTTCGTGGGGACCATAAGCCCCCACGTAGTCGACAATGGCCTCCCACCTCACCCTCCCTACCTCCAAACCGCAGCAGTTTCTCATTCCATCCTCCACCTTTCGGCGGAGCCGAGGGAAAGGATCCTGGAGTAGCGAGGGGCGAGCCAGCCACCAGGGGGTGCGCTACTCATTCCGGCGGCAAGATTTAGAAGCCAATTTTCGCGAGCATTGACCAGACTCCCTCTGACTACTCCTCCGTTCGATCCTCTTTCTTCGACCACCCTTCTTTTCGTCGTCCGTGCTTCCTCTTCCGTACCACGTCCATGTTTTTTTCTCTCTCTTTTTTTCTTTCTCTCTCTCTCATCATCCCTCTTCTTTCTCCGCGTTCAAATACCGTGGACCCCGATGAAAGGAAGCTTCGAAAATATAGCTGGCCGTTGACTGACCGCCGGATACAGAGGTATGGGGTTGGAATTGCGGAAGGAGGATTTCTTTAACGGTACCCATCTAGGGATTCGGCTGATCTGAAAGTATAAGAATCGACAGTTTACCAAGGCCGGAAGAGTGTCTTCTATGGAATATCGTTGCTCCGTGATGAAATAGGAAAATAAAGGGGGTGGAGAATTCGTAATTGTTTCCCTTGAGAGATTGTGGATGGTGCGAGGAAAGTGGAGATAAAATAGTGAGAGATCGGAGAGAGGATTGTATCTAATCGTAAAATTTTGTGATTTATGCGTGAATTTAAAAACTGGGAAATTAGATGTTTTATTAATGATGTTGTCTTTTATTATGGAATGAAAATAGTTTTTTGTTTCTCTTCGATGAAAAAGAATATTTTATCGTACTTTCGAAAGGATGTTTCAATTCGAAGTAGTCGCAAAAAACAATACGCCAGTCGGGAAATAAAACATTCTTAATTAATTATGCTCATTTGATATGTAACGTTTATACATCGTTTACCTTCCACTTCAAATAGAGGTTTCATAAATGTCATAGTCACACTCTTCAATATTGCCTTTACTCTTACGCTGTTTCTGAACAGTTAATATTACAGATAACTGCATAAACTTATAGTATAAAAATGAAAATATCATTTCATTATTATTAAGAGTCATCTAATTTTTAATTTCATTTAGAATTGAATTAATTAAAATATAATAGCGTTTATAGAAATTTCTATTTCATAAATGCAATGAGATCTTAATTTTCGATTATCAAAGAATTAAATTAGATTAGTTTTCTTATATTAGATTTATTTTATTTTTAATTATTTTTTTCCAGACGATTTACATGATTTACATGAACTATTTATTCCGTATTTGAGCTGATTAATCGAGATCTTATTGTGTTTTTTTTTCTTATCATAAAAAAAGGGTATTTATCATAAAATTTTATCGATTATTTAATCAATATAACTATTTCAAACTTCAAACTTCTAAATTTAAGCTCTCTTACTTAAAACTCTATAACAAGCACGTTAAAATTATTATCAAAATAAACCAATAAAAATATAATTCCATTAAATTTAATCATTTCATTACATAGTTAAACGATTAAAATTTAATTGTGTTTGATAAATAAATATTTCTTTTTCTTTATCAAAAAAATAAAATTTTATCGACTATTTCATGTCGCATACGTCCAAATTTAAATTCTCTATCTAAAACTTGCACAGCACGCGCGCTAAAATTATCATAGAATCCAATTTAGCCCCCGCCCGGCATCAGGTATGAGTTAAAATTCCAGAATCCATTTCAGGAACCCGGTTCGTATCAGTAAACGTCGTCCGGCGTTCCATCGTCGATCGTGAACGTTAAATGCACCGGCTACGTCGCGTCCAGGCATTCCTAAGCGTCTGGGTGACGCTTACGAGGGATCAAACGGGGCGCGTGGTCCGTCCACGGGGATGCCAAACGGTCCAACGATGAAATTAGAGTAAGCGACGTTGTCGTCCGCAGGCCCATGTCAATGAGGCGGCCTGTGGGATAAGCGGAAGGACGTGGATGGATCGTCTGAACGCCGTCGGAAAGACGTGGACGCCAAGAAGGACGAGAGTACAACCGGGAACGTCGTCGGTTGTACACGCAATTACTCTCCCTCGTCATATCCGACGCCGGTCTTTTCATTACCCTTCTAAATGGCGCATGAAGTATACCTCCCTTTCTCTGCTTTCCCCTCCCCCCTTCCCCGTCTCTTATCTGGGACTCTGTGTCAGTTGAAATGCCGCGGATAGGTGAGCTTTCCATCCGTCCCTGTTGCACTCCGTCTGTGTATGGTACCACGTCGCGTAACGCGGCCACCGAGTCCAATAATTACTGGTACCCGGGGAACAATGGGTCGTGCCTGTCATAACTGTCATCTGCGGCAATGGCCTGGCGTTATTTAAGGCCGGGGGGCTTATTAACTGTAATGACTGACCGCGGAGACTTGTTTCGACTGACCCCAGCCTCGACGTTGGAGGATACTTCTTGGCTGGTTTGATGTTTCTTGGAATGGGAGTAGTTGGGAAGAAAATATGAATTGAAAATTATTATGAAGGAAGCGACAGTTGAGAATTTTATAAATTTTAATAATTTTAGATTTTCGAAATTATTCTTAAATATTGTTTTTTGATTTGGTTCTTAATTTTCTCAATAATTTGAAAATTATAGTTTTTAAACAAGGTAGAATTAGAGGTAGAATAGGGAGACAAGATTGAAATTCGAATAAAGAAATTTTTGTAATTATGGAACGCAGATATTTTTTTAGATTAATTATTCTATATTATATTTTGAAGAAAATGATACGTTTATTTGCAATAAACGTAGAGATAAGGATATTTTGCATAAAATTTTTTCATTTCACACTTCTAATATCAACAATCATAAATTCTCCAATACAAATTATAGGTAATTATAGGTATATATATAAATCTGAAATTAAATTTCATTTCCATTATTATGGTAAGGAGAAATATTTATATTGTTGTGAAAAACAGATAATGTACAGTTTTGGATATTAGAGTATTTAGATAATGAATATTCTATTATATTATATACTTCTATGATAATCGCTTTTGAATATTAATTCTCTCAATTCTCAATTATTTTTGAATATCAAAAGGTTATCGAAAGAAATATTGAAGAATGCAAGTGAAAGGATTAAACCTTGAAATTAAACGTCGTTCGTAAATTCGTGAACATCTATGCAACAAAGATGATTATTACGTTTAATCCTTGGAAGAGAGAAAAATTAAGAATTCGCTTATATCGGATTTATTAAATATAATTGTTATCAAGGATTAAATATGTTGATAACCTTATAATAAATAAATGGTCTCTCTTTGAATTCTTTTAAAAGTTTTTATACATCTAAAAAAAGATTGCTTATGTAAATTTAGCAAGGACAATCCTTGGCAAATAATTTATTTGCTGAGAAGGAATTCACATCGGCACTCACTGAGCAAGGACAATCGTTATCGAAACGCACGAGAGAGCCTTTTGGAATCATGATGACCGTACGCATTTTATGAAGCTGTAACTTCATGTCCATGTCCTCGCTGCCGTACGAACTTGGCCGGAGTTATGATAACGTATCAAACCGTGTTACAGCACTTTCGCGGAGGTATCTTTATTGGCCTCTTACTTAATGGCTCGTGGGAAGGATAGTATATTTACGCTAATCGCCTATTGCGGTAGCAAGCACAAACAGTAAGAATGCACCACGGTTACATCCTGTGAATACGTTTACTCTGTATCAGTAACTCTGGAACACCGAATACCTTTGATCACAATCGCTGAAAGCACTTTAGAATTTTTCACTTGTCTTTATAGTAATAGAATTTTCTTATTTTGAATTTTATTAGCAACAGATTCCCTGGTTTTATCCAATTTTTATATATGTATTATGGATACAATGCATCGAACATCGTATAATTTTAATTTAAGTAAAAAACATTTTAAATATTTTCTATACACATTTTCTTTTATCTTGGAATATTAAATACTCAAATCGTTCTGTAATCAATGTTATTTTTATTTACATATCAACAAAAACTATCCGAATATAATTATACCGTCATAAATTATGTTCCAAAGTATCTTAAGAATTTTATTTTTTAACAAGAGAAATTTGCATTCGTTCGAATACGAATACGAATTTATAATTAATTATAAATTCTTTCCAAAAGTGCAAAATACATTGAAAGAATCTTAAACGATATTACAACATCGATCAAGAAAACGAAAGTATCATTTAAAACCTATCTATTCTACATAACAAAGCACAGATATTAATTAAAAATTCAAAGCATCCTAAATTGTACCCTACGATCATCCCTGCATAAGGGATTAAAACGCCGAATTTCACCACTTGCCCTTTATTAAAACCCTCTCCTCAACTTACCCTCTTCTCACTCTCGCTTAACGTTTAATTTCAATTTTCCTCTTTTTTGAACCGCGGCTCACGGTTCTTCCTCTCTTTCTCCTCTCCCGATCGTCGCTGATTACGCCTTACAGCTGTTATCCTTGATTAAAGGCCCGTGGCGAGCGGGCAAAAAACGAGCTCTTCGAATTCCTTCTCCTCCTCTCTCTCTCTCTCTCTTCTTTCACTCCCATTTTATATAAATTCAAGCACGGTAGCGCCACGAGAAAACGGGCCCGGTGGGCCCGTAAACAAAGCTGCCTTCGCCAACCACCGGAACCGGTTTACCGGTTGCCCTAATGTCGCTTAATAAGACGAGGCGTGCCGCGGCTGCGTGTGTTGTTACAAACGCGAACCACGATTACAGCGTCTCGGGATCCGCCAAAGCGGGTAATCGGCCACGATACAGCCGCGAAAGCGCATCGAGATCCTCCGCTTCCGGTATCCGACCGCATGCACCGATGTAGGCGAACCGGCGCACAATTAGCCGGCAAAAGGGAGCAATAAAAGTATCGTTAATCTCCACGAAGGCGCTTCCAACCATGCGACAATCCCGCGGAGGAGATAAACCTGTGGAGAATCCTGGAACGAGTCACGTGAATACGAGGCAGGGTGTATGTATACCAGAAGGAAAATGTTAAAGTGAAATAATTTTATCTTGTGTTAATATTATTTATTTATTATTTTTTGTTTCTATTTTGGTTTAACATTTAAACGAAAGGAAAGGAAATTTAGAAAAAATCAATATTTTCGTGAAGAATCTTGAATCAATTTTTTCGAAATGAATTAAGGAAAGAATTAAATAATCAGTAATAAAATTTAAGAATATGTAACAAAACGTAAATAGAAATATTTCGTTAATTAATCTTAATTTCGAATTTGGATTCAAACTAAAAAATTTATAAACAGAAAAATTTAACTTTTATTAAAAAAGGCAGATGGAAAAAGTAAAAATAAGAATGCAATAAGAAAATTTTCTAATATTGGATTTTTCAAAATATTGAAAATTTATAAGATTGTACAAACTAAAAGATAAAGAGGAGAAGGGCCCTATCCAATTATGTACACAGTAGATTATACTTTTTATAAAGATGAAATTTATAAAAAATAAGAGAAGTAAGAATCGAAACAGAATTTGGGATACCTTCTTTGAGATTTTAAAAGATCGTTTTTCTTTCTGATCGCGTCTCTGTCAAGATGGATCACAGGTGGAATAATGGATTTTAGTTGCTCTGACAATGTTGCGTCCCGGTGTTTATCGTCACCGAAATAAAAGGGGGAAAAGAATAAGTGTGGGGAGGGGAATTTTATTTGTCGCTCGACAAGAGGCTTTGTTAAGATTGATCGTCGTCAAGGTAATGGATTATTTTAGGTAAATTATTACCCGTCAAAAGGAGACGAATGATAACAAACAACATTTAAGGCAAAAAGAATAACTTCGATTATCTAAAAATATCAGTAAATGGAAAATTAAAAACACGAAACTATTATCACCTCGAAATATATTAATTACGTAAGATTTCTAAATTATTCCAAAATAAATTCATTCTTCAAAATTCTAATAACTTCATATCCAATATTCTTAAATTTATTGATAATTATTAATAATATTATTAATTAAATAACATTTACAAACGCTGTACAATATCTTACCAATTCGTATATTTCGATTAACCAATATTCAACAAATAATCAACAATTCTTCAACAATTAATTGTTATCGAAGAAAGAAATACACGCGCGCGCATTACAATAAATATGAAAAGGGGGGAAAAGGGAGTAGAAGCAACGAAACGAATTTTTTTCTTTCTTTTTTTTTTTTTTTTCTCCCTTTTTTCCACCATTGTTTTGAGCAATTTAGAGCGATTCCGTTTTTTTTCTACGGGAGAGAGGGGTTGTTTGTCGAGTCAGCGGAAGGGGTGCGAGGGTGGCGACTTCGGAATCCAGGGAAATGTTGTTCGATCGTCAGCTACAACGGATCGTCACGAGGGAACATTCCGACATGGTCGCAATTGCGCCCGTTCGCGGATTTACAAGGAAAATCCACGGCCCCCCAGGCCCTGGCCAGATTCTGTTGCGAAAGCAAACACGCGTTTTCTGTTATTCTATCAACTGCGAACCACCGGCCATATGTATAAGCAGGGATGCCCGATATTTTATTGACCCTTTTTTTCGAGCTTAAATACACAATGGACGAAAACAAGTATGAAGATGTGTCTCGACCAGAGAAGCGATTCTCGTTGCGATTCAACCGGTATTGTGTGTGGAATTATTAAACAGAGAAATAGAGGACGGAGGGAGAAAAAACAGAGCTCTTGTTTGATCGATGGTGTATCGTTGTAAGTTTTTTCTCCATATTGGTATTCCGTGCCAAGTTTTGTTTTGATGCGATTCTTACATGAATTGTTTATAAAAAAAAACTCGTATTTAATTTTAAATTCAATTTATTTGGTTATTTATTTAATGTGTAATGTTAAAAAGAAGAATTTCACTTTTTATTCTCTCATAAACGATTTTAATGTAAGAGAAAATTATCTATCGAAGAATAATTAAGATTAGAATTCTATTAGTTTAAAATGTTTTCAAAATTTGATAAAATTTATCAAATAGAATTAAATAATTATAACTTTGTTAATATTTTCCCTTTATTTTTAATATTTAAATTACAATTCATGTATCTATAATAATTAATCTCGAATTAATAATAAAGAATTAATGGAAAATTTGATATTATATATATACATATGTAGATAGAATTATGTAGGGAAATGTTTTAAAATTTTTTTACCATAATGTCTACTTCGTTTATTTTTATCCATTTTCGATCACTACGTCCTTTTGATGTAATTTCATTCCTGTTGACGTTTCAATAGTATATTGTTGTAAAATCAAAACATTTCACGCGTGAAATGCCAATTTGCATGGTACGCGAAAGAGATTTTATAAAAGACACGAGAAAAAGAGCACGAGCGTGATTATTCATGCGGCTTACAAGAACACAGATTAGCGAGCCATTCACAAGACGCGCGGATTTACAACAGCCGGAGGTACGACAGATACACGTGACCACTAAGATGGGCGCATCATAATTCAAGTTAACAATACCGGAGGCGAAATTGCGGTGACGTAATAATAATACCGGATTACAATACTTTGGGACACTGAAAAAATAAGATTATATTCACGGGATTAAAGGATTTGAATTAGAAACTCATCATCATGGACTGGATTACCGTGATAACTAAAATCACGGATATACACCGAATCAATTGGAATGAATTCCTCCGCGAATAGCAAAATACGCAAAATCTAGCCTATTGATTAGACAATTAAGTAAAACGATTATAAAAATAAATGTAATAACATAATTATTTACATTATAATATGCACTATTGATATTTGCCTCTTTTGTTTTTTTCTTTTATTTGTCAATTAATTAATGCACTATTTTCAAAACTATTTCGAGTGATTATTACTCTCTTCGATCCTTCAATTGTCTTCCAACAATCCAAAGAAATATAAATTTTTGCAAGGGAATATTAAAATTTCATAAATCTTTTCTCAAAATGATTAATTCGTCATTCGAATAATCGGCAAAAAGATAATTCTCAATATAAACTCATAAACATATCATCAATACCAACACGATTTTCAAATTTTCATTATAATATTCGATAATTACTCGAACCTCTCACTCCTCTTTCAAATGTTATCCGAGATAATGAAAACTTGTGGCGAAATTCTGCGTTCGTTCTTCAAGCAGAGGAAACAATTCGATATGCATACGCGGAACCGTTTCCCGGAAACTATTATCGGTGCAGAGCGATGGTGGTTCGAGAGCGGCCATTAACAAATTCAAAGGCAATTGGGCCGGCCAGGCGCTGTAAATACCTGGATGGTAATTTCTAACTGGTCTCGAACAAATTGATAACGAAATTTCCATTACGTTTCTTGGGCTGGAGAAGGGCGGACTGTAGAGGAAACCCGGGTTCGCGTCTCTGCGAGCAAAAATATGAACGGAGGGAGGGGGAGGGGGGGTCCGCGAGGGAAAGGCCGCTTAACGAGGCCTCCGGGCGATTAACATCGGCATTTTAACTACGGCGGGGCCTTGGTTGATTTAACGGGGCCCTACTCCTACGCGTAATCGCCACGGTAACTGAAGATCCTCCACTGATGAAGCGCCACTTCCGTTATCGTCGCTGTGAATCGAGTGGATGGAGAGGTGGAGAGGGGAGGATGTCGAAATTTTCGGTTCGAATCGAAAGGGAAGATCGATAGATATTGGTAAAGGATTTAGGATCCTTCCTCGAGGAGAATTGAATTGTGTTTGTTGGTGATCGTAACGTGGGCTGGAATTGGGCACGTGGAATTTCAGATAGAAATCTTGCGGCGAGAAACATTTTGAAATTTTAGTGGATTGTTGCGACTCTTGTACTTTTCTTATAGATTTCTTTTTTTTTTTTTATGTTCTTTCTTTTCTGTACAAATTGCTCTGCTTTTTGGAATGACAAAATTTTAAACTATCGAGTAATGAATTGTATTTTAATTTTCAAACGAAGATCAACAATTTTCTATAAATCGTTTTTGTAAATTAATTTTAGAAGATTTTTCTTATCGTTATAGATGTGTGTTGTATGTGATTTATGCCGATGATTAGATTTGGATGGGTCCAATAATTGTATAAATGGAAATTACGATGCATTGTTCTTCGAATAGAGATTTATTCCAAATCTTTTCTTACTTTCTATCGATAATTTTGAAATTGAGTCTCAAATGGATATTTAAAAATTAAATATAGAATTGTGATATTCGATAATTCAAGTAAAGATTTTGATTAAGTGCCAGGAAAGATTAAGAATATATATTGCAGGATATTTTTCAATAAATTTTTCATTAAAAACTCAATAAGATGATTTTTTTCTAAATAACGAAATCAAATCTATGAATGATGAAATTTATATACGGTAAACACAAAATGATAATACATTCTATGATTTTTATCTTTCTCGAGATATATTTCGAATCTAATAAAGGAATTTATTATTAATGTAATATAAAAAAGATTCAATATAAACTGTAATTTCATTTTTATCTATAAATTTGTTATATAAAAAAAATAACGATATTAGTTTCCTACTCGAAGAAAAACAATCTCAAATCTTCGAAAAACTTCTTTTCATCGTTACTAAATTAAATGAGTGAGAGAATATAATCCATATTTTTTTAACTTCGGCGCCATTGGATTACATAATGCTTCTGAATAGAAATTCCACCAAATGAAAACTCCACTGGATATGATATTCCATTTTTCATTTCAAGAGAAGGCGTCCCTGGACGACCGTGGAACGGAAACAGCCGAATTGGGGACAAATTTAATTTGGCCAAGGGTGGAAACCGGGGCCTGTTTTCTTCCACCGCACGTAGACATTCTTACTTTTGAAACGACGCCGTTCTTGAATGAAATGGAATATCATATCCAGTGGAGTTTTCATTTGGTGGGAATTCTATTCAGAAGCATTATGTATCCAATGGCGCCGAAGTTAAAATATGGAATTATATCTCTCATCATTTAATTTAGTAACGATGAAAAGAAAGTTTTTCGAAGATTTGAATTTGTTTTTCTTCGAGTAGGAAACTAATATCGATTATTTTTTATATAAACAAATTTATAGATAAAAATGTAAATTACAGTTATATTGATCTTTTTTTATATTATTAATAAATAAATTCTTTATATAGATTCGAATATATCTCGAGAAAGATTAAAAATCATAGAATGTATTATCATTTTGTTACGAAATATAAATTTCATCATTCATGATTTGATTTCGTTATTTAGAAAAAATATTATTGAGTTTTATATGAAAATTTATTGAAAAATATTCCTGCAATATATATTCTTAATCTTTCCTGGCACTTAATACAAAATCTTTGATTGAATTATCGAATATCACAATCTATATTTTAGATTTTTACCATATCCATTTGGACTCAATTCAAAATTATCGATAGAAAGTAAGAAAGATTGGAATAAATCTCTATTCGAAGAACATGCATCGTAATTTCCATTTATACAATATTGGACCCAATCCAAATCTAATTCAATCGCATAAATCACATACAAACACATCTATAACGATAAAGAAAAATCTTCTAAAATAATTACAAGAAACGATTTATAGAAAATTGTTGATCTTCGTTTGAAAATTAAATACAATTCATTACATCGATAGTTTAAATTTTGTCATTCCAAAAGCAGAGCAATTTGTACAGAAAAGAAAGAACATAAAAAAAAAAAAAGAATCTATAAAGAAAAGTACAAGAGTTTCGCAACAATCCACTAAAATTTCAAAATGTTTCTCGCCGCAAGATTTCTATCTGAATTCCACGTGCCCAATTCCAGCCCACGTTACGATCACCAACAAACACAATTCAATTCTCCTCGAGGAAGAGATCCTAATCCTTTATCCAATATCTATCGATCTTCCCTTTCGATTCGAAGCCGAAAATTTCGACATCCTCCCCTCTCCACCTCTCCATCCACTCGATTCACAGCGACGATAACGGAAGTGAGCGCTTCATCAGTGGAGGATCTTCGTTACCGTGGCGATTACGCGTAGGAGTAGGGGCCCCGTTAAATCAACCAAGGCCCCGCCGTAGTTAAAATGCCGATGTTAATCGCCCGGAGGCCTCGTTAGCGGCCTTTACCTCGCGGACCCCCCCTCCCCCTCCCTCCGTTCATACTTTTTGCTCGCGAGAGACGCGAACCCGGGTTTCCTCTACAGTCCGCCTTCTCCAGCCCAAGAAACGTAATGGAATTTTCGTTATCATTTGTTCGAGACCAGTTAGAACTTACCATCCAGGTATTTACAGCCTGGCCGGCCAATTGCCTTTGAATTTGTAATGGCCGCTCTCGAACCACCATCGCTCTGCACCCGATAATAGTTCCGGGAAACGGTTCCGCGTATGCATATCGAATTGTTTCCTCTGCTTGAGAACGGAACGCAGAATTTCGCCACAAGTTTTCAATTATCTCGGATAACATTTGAAGAGGAAGTGAGAGGTTCGAGTATTATCGAATATTATAATGAAAATTATGAAAATTCGTGTTGGTATTGATGATATGTTTATGATGTTTATATTGAGAATTATCTTTTTGCAGATTATTCGATGACGAAATTAATCATTTGAGAAAATGATTTTATGAATTTTAATAATTCCCTTGCAAAAATTTATATTTCTTTGGATTGTTGGAAATGACAAATTGAAGGATCGAAGAGAGTAATAATCACTCGAAATAGTTTTGAAATAGTGCATTAATTAATTGACAAATAAAAGAAAAAAAAAAAAGAGGACAAATATCAATAGTGCATATTATAATGTAAATATTATGTTATTACATTTATTTTATAATCAGTTTACTTAATTGTCTAATCAATAGGCTAGATTTTGCCGTATTTTGCTATTCGCGGAGGAATTTATTCCAAATTGATTTCGGTGTATATCCGTGATTTTAGTTATCACGGTAATCCAGTCCATGATGATGAGTTTCTAATTCAAATCCTTTAATCCCCGTGAATATAATCTTTTTTTCAGTGTCCCCAAGTATTGTAATCCGGTATTATTTATTACGTCACCGCAATTTCGCCTCCGGTATTGTTAACTTGAATTATGATGCGCCCATTCTTCGTGGTCACGTGTATCTGTCGTACCTCCGGCTGTTGTAATCCGCGCGTTCTTGTGAATGGCTCGCTAATCTGTGTTCTTGTAAGCCGCATGAATAATCACGCTCGTGCTCTTTTTCTCGTGTCTTTTTATAAAATCTCTTTCGCGTTACCATGCAAATTGTGCATTTTCCACGCGTGAAATGTTTTTGATTTTACAACAATATACTATTGAAACGTCAACAGGAATGAATTACCATCAAAAATGGACGTAGTGATCGTAAAATGGATAAAAATAAACGAAGTAGACATTATAGGTAAAAATTTTTAAAACATTTTCCTCTACATATTCTATCTACATATGTATATATATATATCAAATTTTCCATTAATTCTTTTATTATTAATTCGAGATTAATTATTATAGATACATGAAATTGTAAATTAAATATTAAAAATAAAGGGAAAATATTAACAAAGTTATAATTATTTAATTCTATTTTGATAAATTTTTACAAATTTTGAAAACATTTTAAACTAATAGAATTCTAATCTTAAATTATTCTTTCGATAGATAATTTGTTCTCTTACATTAAAATCGTTTATGAGAGGAATAAAAAATGAAATTCTTCTTTTTAACATTACACATTAAATAAATAACCAAATAAATTGATTTAAAATTTAAATACGAGTTTTTTTTTATAAACAATTCAATGTAAGATCGCATCAAAACAAATTGGCACGGAAATACCAATTATGGAGAAAAAAACTTACAACGATACACCATCGATCAAAACAAGAGCTCTGTTTTTCTCTCCTCCGTCCTCTCATTTCTCTGTTTAATAATTCCACACACAATACCGGTTGAATCGCAACGAGAATCGCTTCTCTGGTCGAGACACATCTTCATACTTGTTTTCGTCCATTGTGTATTTAAGCTCGAAAAGGGTCAATAAAATATCGGGCATCCCTGCTTATACATATGGGCCGGTGGTTCGCAGTTGATAGAATAACAGAAACGCGTGTTTGCTTTCGCAACAGAATCTGGCCAGGGCCTGGGGGGGCCGTGATTTTCCTTGTAATCCGCGAACGGGCGCAATTGCGACCATGTCGGAATGTTCCCTCGGTGACGATCCGTTGTAGCTGACGATCGAACAACATTTCCCTGGATTCCGAATCGCCACCCTCGCACCCCTGTCCCGCTGACTCGACAAACAACCCCTCTCTCCCGTAGAAAAAAAAACGGATCGCTCTCAAATTGCTCAAAACAATGGTGGAAAAGGGAGAGTAAAAAAAAAAAAAAAAGAAAGAAAAAAATTCGTTTCGTTGCTTCTACTCCCTTTTCCCCCCCTTTTCATATTTATTGTAATGCGCGCGCGTGTATTTCTTTCTTCGATAACAATTATTGTTGAAGAATTGTTGATTATTTGTTGAATATTGGTTAATCGAAATATCGAATTGGTAAGATATTGTACAGCGTTTGTAAATGTTATTTAATTAAATAATATTATTAATATTATCAATAAATTTAAGAATATTGGATATGAAGTTATTAGAAATTTTGAAGAATGAATTTATTTTGGAATAATTTAGAAATCTTACGTAATTAATATATTTTCGAGGTGATATAGTTTCGTGTTTTAATTTTCCATTTACTGATATTTTTAGATAATCGAAGTTATTCTTTTTTGCCTTAATGTTGTTTGTTATCTATTCGTCTCCTTTTGACGAGGTAATAATTTACCTAAATAATCCATTACCTTGACGACGATCAATCTTAACAAAGCCTCTTGTCGAGCGACAAATAAAATTCCCCTCCCCCACTCTATTCTTTCTCCCCTTTATTTCGGTGACGATAAACACCGGGACGCAACATTGTCAGAGCACTAAATCCATTATTCCACCTGTGATCCATCTTGACAGAGACGCGATCCAGAAAGAAAAACGATCTTTTAAAATCTCAAAGAAAGGTATCCCCAAATTCTGTTTCGATTCTTATTCTCTTATTTTTTATAAATTTCATCTTTATAAAGAAAGTATAATCTACTGTGTACATAATTGGATAGGGCACTTCTTCCTCTTTATCTTTTAGTTTGTACAATCTTATAAATTTTCAATATTTTGAAAATCCAATATTAGAAAATTTTCTTATTGCATTCTTATTTTTACTTTCTTCCATTCTGCCTTTTTTAATAAAAGTTAAATTTCTGTTTAAAATTTTATTTAGTTGAATCCAAATTCGAAATTAAGATTAATTAACGAAATATTTCTATTTACGTTTTGTTACATATTCTTTAATTTTTATTACTGATTATTTAATTCTTTCCTTAATTCATTTCGAAAAAATTGATTCAAGATTCTTCACTGAAAATATTGATTTTCTTTTCTAAATTTCCTTTCCTTTCGTTTAAATGTTAAACCAAAATAGAAACAAACAAATAAATAAATAAATAAATAATTAACACAAGATTAAAATTAATTTCACTTTAACATTTTCCTTCTAGGTATACATACACCCTGCCTCGTATTCACGTGACTCGTTCCCAGGAATTCTCCACAGGTTTATCTCCTCCCGGCGGGATTGTCGCATGGTTGGAAGCGCCTTCGTGGAGATTAACGATACTTTTATTGCTCCCTTTGCCGGCTAATTGTGCGCCGGTTCGCCTACATCGGTGCATGCGGTCGGATACCGGAAGCGGAGGATCTCGATGCGCTTTCGCGGCTGTATCGTGGCCGATTACCCGCTTTGGCGGATCCCCGAGACGCTGTATCGTGGTTCGCGTTTGTAACAACACACGCCAGCCGCGCGCACGCTCGTCTATTAAGCGACATTAGGGCAACCGGTAAACCGGTTCCGGTGGTTGGCGAAGGCAGCTTTGTTTACGGGGCCCACCGGGCCCGTTTTCTCGTGGCGCTACCGTGCTTGAATTTATATAAATGGGAGTGAAAGAGAGAGAGAGAGAGAGAGGAGGAGAAGGAATTCGAGAGAGCTCGTTTTTTGCCCGCTCGCCACGGGGACTTTAATCAAGGATAACAGCTGTAACGGCGTAATCAGCGACGATCGGGAGAGGAGAAAGAGAGGAAGAACCGTGAGCCGCGGTTCGTGAGCACGGCTATTAATATCCATTTGGAAGTCGGCCCTTTATGCCTTGTCCCTGTTCCACAGTTGCGATCGCTTCGTGGGAGATTCGACTTCGGTTCGCGCTCTGCCCTCCCTCTTTGTCGTGCCTACGTCGGATACGCGTGAGTCTGTCTTCGTCGGGCGATGGCACGCGGGTGAATTCGAAAGGGGGACAGAATTCGGAGGGTAACTTTCGGCGGAGAAGGCGTGGAACCCCCGGTGAGGAGAAAAGGGGTTGCGAGAGGATCGATCCGAAAATACCAAACCGGAAATTGCAGTGCCGACTGCCTGTCGGCATGTGGATACTTTCGAGCCGATTCCTGATGGCGAATGGGTTTTTTATTTTTATTTTATTTATTTATTTTTTATCTCGCGAGAGCGGATTGCCGAGTTTTTTCGGAATTAAATTGGGAACAGATTGGAGATGGAGAGCGGTTAAAATTTTTAATATGGAGATCGAGGGAGAGTGTGTGAAAAGAGGTAAATAAACTTATTGATGATCATAAGAAATGATGATATTGTGAGCGTGAAAATTTTAAATAAATGATAATAAAAAAGAAAAAGAAAGGAAGAAGAAAATGACAAAAATAAGAGAGTGTAATGAACTGTTCTAACGAGATCATTATATAACATCTAAATAAAACTTTGGAATAGATATTAAAAACTGAAAGTATTGCGAAAGTGAAAAGGAAAACTTGACTTGAAGCTCGTGTGAAAGTATAACGAAAGTAATAAAATAAAAAACGAGAAAATAATTTTCGTTAAAAAATAATAATAGAAAGAAACAAGAAAGTTATTTATAACGCCACGATCCTTCATCTACGTGTAATTTCTAGAAAAATCATCATTTACAGAATTTTTTCAATCGGTTATCAAGATCGTTAATCTCTGTAGAGAATGATAAATGATTTAACGAAAAAAAAAAAAAATTAAAATTAGATTTCTATATTTGCGAGAAATTTTATTTTTGAAACTAGCCAGGTAGCAACATTGTACAACGACAGATTGTCACACGGTGCTAGACAAGCGAAGGAACCTGTCCACATTTGCTCAGGGTTACGTAAAACGAGAATGACTATGGAGTGTTGACAGTCGGCACGGCATTAGAGGGGACTTAACTTCGCCTCGGGCTTTAATCTTCGCGAAGATATTCCCCCCTTCGGTTCACAGAACTCGAAGGATATATGTTTTAAAACGAAGAACGTTGTAAGAATGTTTTCCACGGATAATAACATTCTCCTTCGTTTTAATTGCCACTATTTCCTGGCAACCGTAAACATGTTAACGTTAACGGCCTAGCATATTGTGGATGGTAATTAAGTTAATGTTAGAAGTAACGCCGATGAAAAATATCCTCGCGCGCACGGCTGTCCAAGAATCTTAAGAACGCCGGTGGAAGATGCAGGGATTTAGAAATTATTATGTCACGCCGTAAACTGCACCCAGCCATCCCATTTCTCCAGCTTAATAACCTCTCAGGTAAGATTAATTCATTAACAGGTCCCTGCTAATAACACCGTCGTGTAACCACAATTCACGATCGAAGGAGGTAGAAGCATAGGTAAAAGGGAACGTCGATGAAACGATAGTTTCTAACGGAGTTTGGAGAAACAAAGGGAAATTGGGTCAACACGAAAGGAAAATATCAAAATATTAATCGTATGCATATGATTTCCTATAATAAATTTAATCTTTAGACAACTTAGATTTTATTTTCTTTTCTTTCGAGTTTCGAAAAATCGAATATATTTGATTATATGTTTTGAAATATGCTTTAGAAATTTTAAAGTATTCTTCTCTTGAGATATTATAGTTAAGAAATTTAATATTTCATATTTCGCTCTTTGATTTTGAAATTTCTTCGTATAGATATCAGAAAAGAGGTTTTATATATTGGAAAAAAAAGAAGCCTAGAACAATAATAACAGTAGACAACGAGATATTACCTCATCGATTTTCAATTTATCTAATTCCACAACAGTTTCGATTCCACTCCTCTAGAAATCTATTTACGAAACAAAGGGAGAACTAGAATGAAAACACCGAGACAGCGAGTCTACAACTAACTCGTCATTCGTCATCCTTTATTTCCTCCTCACGACGCCCGACTTGATCTCAAAGTGCGTGGAAACGGGAGCCGCATAATTTTTCGTCGAAATACGTTTCGTCGGCTCCGTTTACCCGGAGGGGAGAGGTTGGCGCGTGGTAACGAACTTTCGTAAACTAGCCGAGATTTGCATACCATTACCCGGCCGGTAGAGGCTGTGGCGACGTTTCTAACGGCGTTTCTCCCGCCGTGCCCCTACGTCGCGATTTGCATAAATGTCGTCGGCCGAACGAACGAAGAGGGCGGCCCGCCTCGACATAAACTGCGATTCCTTCCCTCTCCTCCCTTCCTTCTCTCAAAACCGCCTTCCTCTCTCTCTCTCTCTCTCTTTCTCTGTACCCCTCTCGCAGCGTAAAACGGCGCGCACGTTGTAAACGGGGCATAAAGGCGCGCGCTTCGCGTCGTTGGTGGCTGCCCACGTAAAACCGGAATCGAGGGCCCCCGTATTTTTCGCCCGAGCGAATTTTATCGGCCGATTGGCGAAATTGAATGGAATCCGATCGGGAGGATAGACGGCCGCCTACGGGACGTTCGTTCTCTAGGAGAGATAAAGGGAGCGTAAGAGTTTGTTGGAGGAAAGGTGGCGGAGAAGGAAAAGAGTTGGAACGGTTGGGCTCGGAAGAGCGGCTCGACACGCAATTAAACGTAATTAAATTAATTGGGCCAGCGGACAATCAGGCCAATTACCGATACCAATCAACGATCGGTGAACGTGGCGGGGCGGCTACACCCACGGGGCTTTTTTACTCGGATGACAAACCCCATTAATTACAGGGCCGCGGAGCCGACCCTCGAAAATTAGCACCCTCGTCGGTGCCGAGCTGCCAATTTCAGGTGAACTGGACCAGGATCTGCGACCGAATTTTTACGTATCTTTTCACGAAAATCTCTCCCCTCTTCCAACGTTTTTTATATAAATTTTTTTTTTTTCTATTTTAGATCGACGAGTCTCCAATTTGCGATGCAATATTTTATGATACTTTGGATAGAAAGCAAGTAAAAAAGACAATTCAATAATTCAATTGAACAATTTACAGAGCAACGAATATATTTATATTGTAATTAATTTTGGATGATTCTTTAATGATGATAATTCATGATTAATCACATCGTATCACAAAATTATTAAAAGATGAATAAAAAATACAGAATGGTTCGACGAAAGCATACATTATTGAGCGAATTTAAATTAATACAGCTTCGTCAGATTGGGATTAAATAGAAAAAATTATCTCCAATCGATTTTACAATTTTTCAAATCCAAATTTTTAACCATCGATCTAAGAGCGGCCACCGTGCCGCAAACACTTGAGAACCGGTCGCCGATTACTCGTTTAAAACCTTTTTGGATTTTTCCAAAACTAGGCCCCGGGGCCAAGGGAAAAAAAGCCTTTTTTTTTTAATGGGGGATCCCCCCTTCCCCTTTTTTTTCCCTTTGTTAGGAGAGTTCACGGGTAATCTCAACCGAGTAAAACGGACGAATGAGAATACGTCGAATTTCTTATTCATAGTCCGTTGTAAAACGCTTCCGCGTGGATTCCCCATGCATATCTTTGTACTAATATTCATCAATCTGGCTCGATATTTGCGCATCCATGTTGCATCTACGAACGAATTACTTTCCTTCCAATTTCCACCTCCAATATCGACTTTTTGTTACTTTATTCCCGTCATTGAATTAATAGGGAAAACTTGTACTCCGTTATTTATCAATACCGACGAATTTGACATGTTAAAAAATTTTCTTAAAAGTATATTTTTCTTTCCAAAAAAATATTTGAAAAGAGATTCTTGCAAAATTTGAAGAAAATAATACAAACTTACAAAAAAACAATATGTTAATTTTAAACATTTACAAGATGTTTTTATACACTGAATATAATCCTATTATAACTTAATTAATAAACCAAATTTCGTTAAGATCGACAAAAAGTACCAACTCCTCTGATCGCACAAACGCACAGAAAAAAAAAGTTGAAACCTCGCCACGTACGAAACCGCGCAAACGTTTCTCTCTCCCGTGTATCGGCTCGATTATATTTTTGCGAGCGGCGAGTTGAAACCGTTTCGTGGCGCGTAATCACGTAATTACGCGCATTAAAAGGAGCACCGTCGTAGGGTACCAATTTAATTTCCGAATTTCCAGCGGCGAATTACTTCACCGCTGCCGCGGTGAGGCCGCGGTGGGTGGGAGGGGGACGAGCGGACGACGTCGCAATTCAGGGCCATTAGCGAAATTACTCGGCGTGGGGCGCGTTTCCCTTGCCCGTCCCGCGCCATCTTTTTCTTCCTCGATCGGCCGAAAAACGGCCTCGCGAATCATCCTCTGATCGCACCGCGAGAACGGACTCTCGGATCGTGTATACGGGGTGTTGTGTAGGGAAATTTTGGGGACGAAAAGAGGATGGATGATGCGAAAGAATGGAACGAATCGAAACTCGTCATCGTTTTCCAAAGATCGATGATTTCGATCGATGATGAAACGAGAGGTTATGTATCAACGTGGCTGAAAATCAACCTTTCGTTCGTTTTCAATTTTTGAATTTTCTATTCATCTATCTAGAACACCCTGTATACTCGCTTCGTCGAGATCTGTACGCGTAATCTTCGATGAAACATGACGCCACGGAACGGGCTGGACCGTTTACATATTCGTGCGTTACAGGGACGAGGAGTTTCGACAATTTATAAGGGATCTCGTCGGGCAAATTACACGGTGATTCAGCGATCTAACAAATATGAAATACTGGCTGGCCCGGTCCCATGCCAAGATTATGGCCACTTAAACGGCACGATTTACATGGAGACCGGTGATTTCGCCTGTACGTGACGGTAATCGATCATCGAGGGCGGAAACGGGCGACGAGCGTGATTAAAAGACGCTGATGAGTGAATGTTTGACGATTAACAGAAAATTGAGCGGTATCTCCTTGGTAAAGATGGGTAAGGTTGATTGCTTGTCGAAGCGTGTTTCGGTAAAGCGCCGTTTGTATCAAACCATTTTTTGGTAATAAAATTTCGTCGGTGTTGAAATCAAGTAGTCTTCGTGTCGATTAAATTGTCGAATCTTGTTTTTTTCGAAAAACAATTCTCTTCGATTCGTGTAATCTTAAATCGTTCGCAGTTTGTCAATTTATCGAACACAATTATTTTCCGTCCATCGATCGTTTGATGCTCGATGTGAACACGACTTGATGGAAGTAGTAAGACTTAATCTTTTATTGGAAAACAAGATTTCTCTTTGTGTTATGGCATAAAGTAGTGACGATGCCTGATGATCAATCGGATATTGAATTTATTCGATATTCGATGATTTATTCGAAATATGAAAATATGACTGATAATTATTTACGATGTTGATTTTCTACAACGTATTCTACAGTGAAAGTTATTCATTTCTAAGAAATATATCATTCCCCTTTTCAGCGATAAATGATTAACGATCATCCATCAAAATAGACGCTGTCTTTATTATGCCCACGAAACATTTTCTTGAACAGAATAACAATCTCTTTTATTTCTTAAATGTTACGCTGTTTTATTACACCATCAACACTTAATGTACGCAATAAATATCTACGATTTCTGAAAAAAAAAAGAAAGAAAAAAAGAAATAAGTTTTTAGAAGATAAGAAAATAAAAAGATTAGGGGCAATGAGAATACATTTCTTCCAGAGCTTGTTAGTAAACTTAAACTTATTAATAAGGCTTCCCTTTCTAAGAAAATGTACGAATGTACGCCATAACAATAGAGACCAAGTCAGACACAAATAAATAAAAACTCGCCGCTAATCTTGTATTGATTTACAACCTAAATCTTCGCACATATACGATTACCTATCAAACGTAATAACTTTAAAATTCCAAGAAAGGAAAAACGATTCGTTTATTATTTATCAAAAATCCACGAGACAAAAGAGAAGAGAAGAATTGGAAAGACGGTACCTCGAGATCCTCCACCTCGACACTCACTTCTTGGAACGATCGGTCAAACAGATTGCGCAATGTTCTTTCCTATAATCGTTAATTTGTCGGCCGAGAGTATTCCAGAGTATTAATCCTTTCAGGATTATGGATAGATAGATATTTATATATCGTGTCGTTCGTGCAACGTGAGTCATTCACAATAGAACTATGCGTAGGATGGAAAAATTGAATCTCTATCTGGAATTGTAATAATTCCATTACGAATTATATATTTTCATATTTTATGATGAATGTAATTTATCGAAAATATAAACACGTATCGTTTATATTTCATCATCCTTCACTTATTTTTCTTTTTATTATCATTGATCGAAATAATGAAATAATTAATTTATTTACAAAAATATAATTCGTGTATTCATCATCTTTCGTGCTTCTCTAATATTTAAATATTGAAATAAGAGAGAGATAAATCTCGACAAGATAAGTGGAAAAGATTTGTAAGAGAGTTGTGAGCAAAAAAAGAAGAAGTTACTTTGTAAAGTTTCATCTAATAAGCAGTTCAATGTTTCTAGATGCGAAGCTGATTTACTGGATCGATCGATCAATCTGTTTTTTTCATGACAGTCCCGGTATAGACCCACCGCGGTGTTTAATTGGTCAGCTGATCGATTAGCGTATGCGGTTACACGGGTAAATCAATGAGGTCTTAGATCTTTCTGGTGATGCCAGCTGTTCCGATGAGAGAAGATCGATACCTCGTATCATCCTTCGAGCAATAACTTTCTCTGCTCGTTTTCTTACGTGAATTTTGAAGAAGATATAATACAGATAATGCGATTGCACTTCAAAATATTATTATTAATTGAATCTTCCAATATGTATCCAATATTAATTGCAAGAAAAATCATATATAATAAGAAAATTAGTTAATTCTTCTCTTCTCTCTCTTTGTTTTTTAAACGAATATATCATGCAAAGAATTAATTGAATCTGTAATCAGATTATTAAAATTAAAATTTTGTATTTCAATAAATATAAAGTATAAAGATATTCCCAAGAGAATCAACCGAATTCCTTCAACGTCGTTATTTCGAACATCTTTCGAAACTCTGAAGAACATCACAGCATCATCGTAACCATCTCGTATCGTTATCGTTCCAGTTGATCCGCTCGTAAAGCCTCCTCCTCGTAATTATTTTCCCTCTTTAGAAAGCTGGTAATTCATAGGAACGTGAACGTGGACCAGGCCAATTAAAATCGAGAATATCGAGTCAAGTGTACGAGGGCCAAGGAAAATTGATCGTCACGAGTCGCATTCCACGACAGTAATACGGCCTTTGTCGAAACTTTCAACGTCACGTTCAACGTTATATTCAACGATTAATAAAACAAACGTTGCAATTAACGGGCTATATTACGAGTGCGTCGTTCGGCCGTTAAGTGGCGCGTAGACAGACCGATTAATCGCGACGTTTCTCTGCTTGCCTCTGCTATTTATTCGTCGACGAATCGTTTCGCGATACCGGCGAGTTTGAAAAATGAATTACAGGCAGGCGTGATTTTAATTATCGATGCCGATTAATAAGCTTGAAATCGATTAATAAATGTGACACGTGTGATATTCCTTCGGTATTATACAAAATATATTGTAAAAAATTGTAATAGCAATTAACTAAAATTATTTTTCTTTTAATTTATATAAAAATAGTAGCGTTATAGTTACGTACTTTTAGAATGTTTAGAATTAAAAGGAAAGAGAATTTATCAAAATTCGGTACAGTTAAATAATATTGAAAACCACTGTCAAGATTAATGCATTTATTAAAAGTTGGTCTTCTTCTTCTTCTTGATAAAGTTATTTCGTGAAATTCCTTGTTTTCCCCCCGTCTTCTTGAATTTATAATGAACAACGGAGCTGCATAAATAATGGATTATTTATTAACCATTTCAGCCGTCATCTTTGCATAAAGATTAAGGATGAGGATCAACATTGCTTCACCGTAAATACGCCGATGTTAAATTGCCGAGTCTTCCACGACTCTGGAGGTATCTCAACCGAGTAAAAACCGGACGAATGAAGAATGACGTCGAATTTCTTATTCATAGTCCGCTGTAAAACGCTTCCGCGTGGATTCCCCATGCATAATCTGTACTAATATTCATCAATCTGGCTCGATATTTGCGCATCCATGTTGCATCTACGAACGAATATACTTTCCCTTCCAATTTCCACCTCCAATATCGACTTTTTGTTACTTTATTCCCGTCATTGAATTAATAGGGAAAACTTGTACTCCGTTATTTATCAATACCGACGAAATTTGACATGTTAAAAAATTTTCTTAAAAGTATATTTTTCTTTCCAAAAAAATATTTGAAAAGAGATTCATGCAAAATTTGAAGAAAATAATACAAACTTACAAAAAAACAATATGTTAATTTTAAACATTTACAAGATGTTTTTATACACTGAATATAATCCTATTATAACTTAATTAATAAACCAAATTTCGTTAAGATCGACAAAAAGTACCAACTCCTCTGATCGCACAAACGCACAGAAAAAAAAAGTTGAAACCTCGCCACGTACGAAACCGCGCAAACGTTTCTCTCTCCCGTGTATCGGCTCGATTATATTTTTGCGAGCGGCGAGTTGAAACCGTTTCGTGGCGCGTAATCACGTAATTACGCGCATTAAAAGGAGCACCGTCGTAGGGTACCAATTTAATTTCCGAATTTCCAGCGGCGAATTACTTCACCGCTGCCGCGGTGAGGCCGCGGTGGGTGGGAGGGGGACGAGCGGACGACGTCGCAATTCAGGGCCATTAGCGAAATTACTCGGCGTGGGGCGCGTTTCCCTTGCCCGTCCCGCGCCATCTTTTTCTTCCTCGATCGGCCGAAAAACGGCCTCGCGAATCATCCTCTGATCGCACCGCGAGAACGGACTCTCGGATCGTGTATACGGGGTGTTGTGTAGGGAAATTTTGGGGACGAAAAGAGGATGGATGATGCGAAAGAATGGAACGAATCGAAACTCGTCATCGTTTTCCAAAGATCGATGATTTCGATCGATGATGAAACGAGAGGTTATGTATCAACGTGGCTGAAAATCAACCTTTCGTTCGTTTTCAATTTTTGAATTTTCTATTCATCTATCTAGAACACCCTGTATACTCGCTTCGTCGAGATCTGTACGCGTAATCTTCGATGAAACATGACGCCACGGAACGGGCTGGACCGTTATTACTATGTATTCAGTGACTCGTGACATAGTAGAGTGATGACAGATAGAAGTATACGAGCTATATTTGTATTTTATAAGGATTCTACTCATTGTTGGCATATAATACAACTATAAGTTGTTTACATTGAACTATTTTCAGCAATTAATATTAAATAAATAATACAATAATACTAATCATAATATCTGGTACTGGCTCAATGGTTCTCTGACTATATCTATCTAGAACACGAAGTTTTATTGTCCAGTCGTATAATAGACAAGCGAGGCAAGTATCTATGTATGTCAGCCAATGCCAAAGATATTATAATCTAGCGAGAAAATTGACGATATACCGTTTTTGACCTCTATTTGTCAACCAAAACCCAATGGTGGAGTATGATCCGACATATATTCCACTCAGAACTTTTATAGCGATACAAGGTATAAATCTCATGAAAATTGTAATGTAATCTAAAATCATTCAATGTGAATAATATCGATTGCAGCTGAATATGTGACATGATGACGTATAACAGAAGCGTTGATTATTAAAATTACTCTTTATAGAAGATGAATTAATGATTTACTGATATAATTAATACATGGCCGTATATTTGAACATTGATTCATGGAACTTCCAATTTCGTGTAAAGTGTAAATCGATTAATTTAATTTGTAGAGAGGTAATGATAATATAATAGAATTGCTGGTGTGTGGCTACGATAAGATGTTATCAGATGGTTAATTAAAAGCGCCTGGTTTGATATCAAAAAATAACACATTAATATATAATTTGGAAGTGGAATGGTAAATGGAATTTCGTCGGGGATGGTTTGAAATGTCAATAGTGTGAGGAAGTAGTCTTCGTGTCGATTAAATTGTTCGAATTCTTGTTTTTTCGTAAAGAACAATATCTCTTCGCATTACGTGTGAAGTCTTAAATCGGTTTCGCGTTTGTTCAATTTTCGATATCACCACAGTTGTATTTTCCGTCCATTTCGGTTACATCGTTTGATGCTCGATAGTTTGAACACGATGCTTGATTGGATAGTGGTAGTAAGACTTAATCTTTATTGTGAATATACAATGATTTTTCTCTTTGTGTTATGTGGCATGAAGTAGTGACGATGACCTGGATAGATTCAACGATAGTTGAATTTATTCGATATTCGAAGATTTATTCGAAATAATGAAAATATGACTGATAATTATTACCATGTGATTTTCTACAACGTATTCTACAAAATTTTAGAATGTTATCACTTAGTCATTAATATAACGATTATCTATTCTCCCTCTTTTCTATAACTGGCATTCCATTATTGCGCCATTCTTATACGATACAAATCTCATCAACAATATGATCGGTCTGATCTGTATTATTTTTTGCCGACCGAAGACACTGTTCTGGGTGTCTGGATTAGGTAATGGAATACTATATCTCTTTTATTTTTCTTTTAAATGTTATCGTCTTGTTCTTGATTACCACCGAATTAACCAACTTCTTCACAGGATGTAGTCAGCATAGAAAACTTTATCTAACGATTTTTCTGAAACAAAAATAAGATATGACTGTGTATTAAAACAGAAATAAATTAACAGTTTTTGTGATGGAAGATAAGAAAATTAAGAAGAGTGAGGCGTGGGCTCACCCATGTGAGGCCCAGGATAATTAATTCTTCCCTCTCTTAGTATCAAAGTGTTTAGAAGGTCCAAACTCGTTTGGATTAAATTAATTAAGGATAATTATAACAATTTCGCATTCAAATTAATTTTTTATAACTTACGTTAATAAAATGAATATAATACGATATTGAATAAACCGACATACAGAAACAATTAAAAATATAGACCTAATCATGACACAAAGTTAAATAATAATAAACTCGATCCACGCCTTTATCTTGTTAATTTGTATATTTATGACTAACTTAAAAGAATTCAATGACTGCACATTATAAAATCGAATTAAATAGTGTACAATATTTCGAAAAATCGTTAAATATAACATTTAAAAATTACCAAAGAAAGGAATTAAAAACGATAAAAATCGTTCTTCCAGTATTATTTATCTAAAAGAGATCTCGAGCGAAGACCAAAAGTGGAGGAATGAAGAAATAATTGGAAAAAGATCGCATGAATACACTCGACAG